>NC_043008.1:70085129-70155129 GCF_006345805.1 Octopus sinensis | reverse complement strand
CTTCATATCTAAAATACTCTAATCATTTACATCAAAGGTTTGTGAGTTTTCTACTGTGTTTTTTGTAAATTTCTCAGAAGAAAATTGGAATTTATATTACTGCAATAATTTTTTTAAAATATTCTTGAAAGAAAGAAGGCATTGAAACATTCTCATCATCTCCTCTAAGTAGAAGAGATGCAGGTGCTGATATTAACAGCCAAGTTGAGTACTCTAAGTAACATCAGGTAATGCAAATCTTACTGAATATAAAGGGCTGATATTAGTAATACATGTATTACAAAAATCACACACAATTATATATTCCATAAAACTGTTTTCTGTAATTTGGCATGCATTTGTTTTAAAATAGTGGGAGGTCACTGCATGAATACTAAGGTTGATACCCTGTCCAATGTAATTACTCTTGGAGACTTTTCTCAAGAGTGAATGGACATAATTTTTGCATTAATATCAACAATTGAGGTATGAAGAGGAAAGCAGCTGTCATAAATGTTGTAGCAAGGATGAAATTTAATGAATTTACATGTCAATACATGCCTTAATGAATTCACATGTCAATACATGCCTTGATGAATTTACATGTCAATTATTACTGGTCCTGTTTTACACTCTGACACCTTTTAAACTTCCATATCAATGACTGCACGTGGACGACTTTATGGTTTACTTCTAAGAGAATTTAGTTGTTATAAAGATGCCTCTCTATGTGTATAGGTTTACTGTCTGTATTTAGCTTTAGCTCAACAGTTCACTTTGATCACCTTGTTAGTCTAAATAGAGAGATTTCAGAAAGGCATGTTATATCAACATCACAAAGGCTAATATGATATAAGATAGATATAGGCATATAAATTACATAGACTAACATGATCTTAGGCAGTCATTCCAATGTTACATAGGCTAATATATTTTAAGATAGATATAGTCATATCAGTATCAAATATGCTAATATGATCTAAGATGGATATAGGCATATATATTACATGAACTAATATGATCTCAGACGGTCATATGAATGTTACATGGGCTAATATATTTTAAGGTAAACATAGTCATATCAACATCTCATAGGCTAATGTAATCTCAGATAGACAGTGATATCAACATCCCATAGGCTAAAGATATCTATTTTCAGTTTTGATATAGTAATAATTACATAATGCCCAGCAAAACATGGTTAGCTAACAAACCAGTGATGTTTGTCGCTATATTCTTTGTAAAGAATGGACACTCAGAATTGAAGTAGCCAATTTATTTCTTTATCTTGATTATATTTTCTAACAATTGATATTAGTTTTATATTTGTATTCTATTATGTTGATAATATTACATGACAAGGCCTTGATCTTGTACAACTAAAAACCAGATCTTCTGATTCTAACGTCAGTCTAGAGATTTTGAACATTTGTTGGCTTCCATATTGTTTTGCTATCTTTCTATCTACTCTTGCACAATATTGACAATAGGGAGAAAAAAAATCTCTCCATTTTTTTTTTATCTCTCCAAGTCTTGCTTTGATTTTATTCTTTTTCTTTCTATTTCTTTAACTTTTCTGATATTTTGTCCTTATCTAACCCTTTTACCTCAATGTAATTAGTTTCAAGTTTGTACTTTATTGTTTCTTTATTATTTATGTTGAGAGAAAGGTTTTTTTTAAACTTTTGTTATTCATGCTCCTGCTTTATACCAATCAGTTTTTTTTTTGTTTGCTTCTAACTATTTTTGCTATATCCACCGTGGTTAATTTGTAATAGTTTTCTATTTGTATCAAACCCTGTCCTTCATGTATGCATAATAGGCATATCTTATCTACATTCACCAAAGAATGGTGGGTTTGGAATACAAAGAGTAATTTTCTAGATTTCCAGTCTAAGTTCTTCAGTTCACTTAACTTCCAATTTATCATACAGAGGCTGTAGTTTATTATTTGCTTGGTTAGTGTATTTATACTTATAATCTCATTTATGACTACCATAGGTACAGGCAAGACTCTTGACACAGGTAAGGCTGTGTGGTGAAGATGTTTATTTATGCCTATATGGTTCTAGGTTCAGTCTCTCTGCAAAACACCTGTAACAAGTGTCTTCTACTATAGCGCCACACCAACTAATAACACATAAGTACTAACAATGCATTTGGGAGCCAGAAACTGAAAGAAGCTTGCTAGAAACTGAAAGAAGCTTGTCGTATAAGTACGTGGTCTGATCAATAAGTATCCAGACTGCTGCCATAGTAACGAAGCTAAAGCATGCAGAGTAAAGTTGCTAGGCACAGATTGGCCTTAAACTCTGGTGTGCATGTGCACTAAGTTTTAACGTTCTAGGTCTCTTCTACAGTTTATACCAGTGCTTGGAAGGAAGGTGTGTAGTGTGTGATCATTGCATTGACCATGACAGAGAAAGTTGAGCAGAGAATCTGTATCAAATTTTGCCAAAAGTTTTGCACTACCTGCTTAGAGGCCTATGCAAAGTTTTCAAAACGATTTTATCATTCTTGTCACAATCGAAGAGATCTTGTGCAAGTGAAGCCCAAGAGTCTTTTTGGTCAGCTGAAAGCAGTTTTGTCACAAACGTGGCAGACATGTGTTGCATACCCAAATCTTCAGTGATAACGGACTGAACTAAACCGTAACTATTCTGCACATCTTCTGATAACTCATGGATGATGATTCGATGATTTCCAAAACAGTTGCATGCACATCTGCAATGTTTTTCTTACTTCTGTTGGTTGCAGGTCTCCTAGAACGTTTGTCACAATCGACATTTTTTTGGCCATCTTGGAAATGTTTGAGCTACTCATACACTTGTGTGCCACTCATACACTCCTCTCCATACACTTTCTGCAACTTTGTGTAAGACTCTGAGTAGGTATCACAATGACAACTTTCTATGTCATGGTCAATGTGACAATCACACACTACACACCTTCCTTCCAAGCACTGCTGTAAACAGTAGGAGTGAGCTACAATGTTAAACTTAGTGCATATGCACAGCAGAGTTCAAGGTCAATCTGTGCCAAGCAGCTTCACTCTGCATGCTTTAGCTTCATTACGATGGTAACAGCCTGGACACATTGATCAGACCTCATATGTGTGTGTATGTGTGAGTGTGTGTGTAAGTGTGTGAGCGTGCATGTAAGTCAATGTATGAGCGTGCATGTAAGTCCACACATATATCTGTGGAAATGTTTACATCCTGTACACTCCACATGGAAAAGCACTGAAATACAATAGCTAAAATTTATGTTTATTCTACTTCAAGAAACTATGCTCTGGTTCTGAAATTTCCAACATGTGTGGAAAAAGAGACCCCTTCCTTTCTTTAAAGATAGGTAAGGGCTAGTGACAGGAAAGCATGCAGCTACAAATTAATGCCTCACAAATATACATCTATCTATCTATCTCTCTATATATTCTCTCTCTCTCTCTCTATATATATATATATATATATATATATATGTATAAGGGTGGAAAGGAACACACACATTATATATATATATATATATATATACACACACACACACACACACAAACACACATAGAGGGTGTGGTGAATATATTGTCGTCTAAATTACGCAAAAATGAAAATAACACTGACATCTCATTTTAACACATATATTTACCAAAATTACATAAAAATATCTTGAAATACTAAAGAGTAAATTTATTCAATAAAATTGCTATTGGCTTCAACGATGACCTCCAGACAACTTCAGAATCTCCTACAACTCTTCTGGATGGTTTTCTTGCTTAAGTTGGTGAATACTGCCATGATCTTTGCCTCCAGTTCCTTTGTGGTGTTACAGGGAGTTTTGTTGGTCTCTCACTCAACTGCCCTTAGACATAATAATCACGGGGTTGCAGTCTGGGGAGTTAGGTAGCCAGATTTTAGGGGTAATGTGATCACAGAAATTGTCTGACAGCCATGACTGGGTTCTTCTAACAGCCACCCTCTTGACCCAGGTTAACACTACCTCCTCCAGGCACTTGTTGTAGGCCTCTGTGTTGAGTCCAAGACTGTGTTGGAAGATGACTAGAGGCCAGCACTAGTGATCACTTCAAACATCATCATGTTGACTAGATGGTTGATTTTTTATTACTCACGGTACATGTCCTCAGATTGACACACAAGCGCTCCAAAATATTCCTATTAGAGCCTCCAGCACAAATGCCAAGCAGTGCAGCATGTTGTTTCCAAATTTCTGGCAGAGTGCTTTGCATCATGGTGCTGTTTTTCTCTACTATACTGCGTGGTCGTTAAAATCAAAAACAAACAATGTGCATGCACAAAATTAAAAATATAAAATGGCAACAATTTACCCATCACACTCTGTATGTGTATATGTATATATATATATATATATATATCTTGATAGAGAGAGAGAGAGAAAGAGATTGGTGTGTGTGTGCATATATAGATATATATATATATATATACTCATACAAACACACACACACATCCACCCAACTCATGCTAACATAAGAATAAAGACATAAAAACAAAAGAATGAATGAATGAACAAGTTTGGCTTTTAAAATTAGTTTGACTCTTTAGTAATAACCTTTTCTAAATTTATATTTCATTTCTGTATAATCTAACTAATAATTTTCATCTACTCCTAATGACTAGTATAGGTGGTGCTTTCTGATTACTTGATGTTAACATTTAACTCTCTAATTTAATATTTTTAGTTTTAATTAACTAGCCTCTCTTCACAGTAGCTTTGTACATTTGTCTAAATGCGCAGCTATTTTTATATTATTGCCAAGTCTATGTACAATTTTATGTGAAGTATTCTAGATGTGTGCCACCTACATTTTAAATAGCTTTCACTCATCCATGTAAAGAATGATGGTTTATAGTTTGTAACATGTGTAACTATTGACCATTTAATTAAAAAATGTATAAATGGAATTGGAAAGTATTAATGAAAATAAAAGAATGGGGTGGCGATATAAAGTCTCCCTGAAAGATTCTTCTTTTCTTAGAGGTTACTGCTGTCTTTTTGTTATCCTTTTTAATTATTTTCTCTTATTCATAATTAATTGTGATTGATATTTTCTAACTTTGTATATAATGTGGTTATATGCTGTTTTAACTCTTTTGATACCATCTATCCAAAATCACTCCTGGTTGTATGATGCAAACTTCCTGTTTTGAAGTGATCTAAATTTAAAACCTTCCATCAAAATTTCATGTTAATTTATGTTCCAAACTTTGGCTTGATGAAGGCAAAATTATTTCACTAAATTCTTCAACGTTTTCAAAGTTAATTGAAATAAAAGGGTTAATAGTGAACTTAATTGTGTTTACAATATCCATGATGTTGGTATGCTACTAAACACATTTTGGATATCAATCCATGTCATACTTTAATTCCTTTTCTCATTCTGCTCTCTTTAACAGCAGTTCAATTATTAATGTCTACATTTTACATCAATACTTATCTTTTGAATAACATTTGTGCTCTTCTAGTAGAGTAACGTTGTCTTCCAAGAGTCTTGACATCATAACTTCCTATATTGTTAAGAAACAGATTACTCTCTGTAATACAATTTTGTCCTCAGGTAGCAACTGTTATTTTCTGTTTGCTTATCCCTAGAAAGTATGAAAAATGGCTAATATTTTCTTTAACCCTTTTGTTACCAACCCGGCTGAAACCGGCTCTGGCTCTGAGTACAAATGTCCTGTTTTCATAAGTTTTGAATTAAAATCTTCTACCAAGCCTTACTCACAATTTATGTTACCAACACTAGCTGAATGATGACTAAGTTATTTTACTAAATTCTTTGTTATATTTAAAGTAACTGAAAGAAATACAGAGCATTTCAAAATAAATACAGTAACGAAAGGGTTAAACTTAAGTTTTGTTATATTTATTCAAACTGCAAAGAATCTCTCCCAACATATGGCTGTCATGCTCCCCCCACTACACTACTAATGATCAGAGATGCACATATTGTCAGTCACTAATGGACATACTCAAGGTCAAGCAAAAGAGAAACAAATCTCTGGTATTGAACAGAATATTTGCTATAACGATATTTCTACTTCAGCAACTCAGCACCGAATATGTCTGAAATTTAATAGAAACTAGGTTAATTTCAAAGCATTGATGTCCAGCTCACAAAAGCAAAGTTTGAAGGGAATAGTCATTATTTCCTCTGCTTTCTCAATAGAGGCAAATAGGAAATAGCACTTACTGACCAAAGACAAAAGAAAATATTTTGTTGCACAGTGTTATTGGTATGAAGATTTTAAGTTCCCTGGTGTGATTTTATTTTGACATTCATTTTCATTATTTCTCCATCTAATAACCAGCAGGGGTTCGTTTCTATGTGATACATTGAAAAGCTGTGAAGATCAGTTTCTTGCATGGTGGTATACTAAAAGTCTGGCTGTCACATGTCAACAGATATAATCTGGTAACTTGCAACACACTTTCACTGGTTGTTTTAGGTCCCCTTAGTAGTTACTAGCAGGCATGGAAAAACCTCTATGACCACCCCCCAAAAAAACAGAAAATGTGGAAGATGAAGAGAGAGAGAGAGATAGGTGGGGAGAGATGTAGTAGCACTTGGCAAGTATTCATTTGCATCTGTGTTGTCTGGAGCAATGTGAAATGAAGTCCCTCACTCCAGGACACAATGTGCCACCCAGTCAAGAAACCAAACTAACAATCTTATGATCAGAAAGCAACTAGGCCATGTGTCATCATGGAAATACATTATTTGAATCAATCTTCCATGAAAACATTCAGACATAGGGAAATATTACCTTGCTTAGACACAAATGAGGGTCAGTGGCAGGAAAGGTATCAGTCCACTCCACTGAAAATCTGCTTCATTTAATTTTGCCTAAACCATGCAAACACAGAAAACCAAACAATAAAATGATAGTAATGATGATTGCATTTTGTATTTCTGTATATATTTGTTTTATTTATTTCTCTTCTGTATCAGAAAATTCCTTCCCAGTTTAACTGAAGATGGTTATTTTCTCTTTTTGATGACCTCATATATTTTCTTCATGTTTCTTTTCGATTGAATTCGCTGATGGCTGATGTGTTTCAATACAACTTAACTTTGTTTCCTTCAGTACCACCATCACTTACACAGTTTCATTCAGCAGAAAGAATTTCTGTGAGGATCGTATTATATTTAGTCTATTATTTCCCACAGATATTTACTCATGAAGAGCTTGGGAACCTGTTTTTGATAATCCCAGTTTATTGATTTTCTTATGGTCACCTCTACAGTTGATTGTTTTTGTTAGCTTTTCCACATTGTTGACACTGCTTATTCTATTATGATGTGCGTTTAATCTGTTTGTTGCCGCTCTTCAGAAAGATGATGCATATTTTTCTTGTTGCTCATTATTCCAATACTTGTTTCCAGTAGCTCTTGTTTAGTCATCATCGTTTTTAGGATTTTAGTTTTGGTGCTTTCATTAGTTTGTATGAGCTTTATCTATGTTTTATGTGGTCAATTTTGTTTTTCATATTACCCACAAAATATATACATATATTTATATATCTCTGTGTGTGTATATGTCTGTATATATATTTATATATCTGTATATCTGTCTATATATAGGTGTGTGTGTGTGCAAATTTGTATATGTGTGTGTGATTACACACATGCACATTTTCATATAAGTTCTTTCTTGTTTCCAAGGTATTTTTTATTGTTTATGATAAATGTGTGTTATATTTACTAATAATATTTGGTATTTTACATCTTCATTTTTTTTCTTTTCTAGATCTCATATATCTTTCTTGTTTTTTTAAATTTTTTTCTTTTTCATGGTACTGGTATGTTCTAGATATCATATTGCTGTAGAGTATGTATATAACACTTCATTTGAAGGTATTGCTTTTCTTACTTTTTTTTTTTTTTGACTGCATCATTCTCAGGTTATTTTTGTTTTAATTTGATGGAATGCTAGCAATAGCAAGCGGGCCATTTTGTCAAAGATGAACATTTTTAAAGGACACTACTTCTGCCACTCTTGTTACATGTGATTCATAGCTTGATCACATTAAACTCCTGCTACGACATTCCTCATATATCCTCAGTTAAAAGGTACCATTTTTATTGCAGTCTTTATTGTTGGTCATCAATGATGTATTCTATAGCATTCAGCTTCTTTTAAGTCGGGTTCATTTAGATTTATTTATATGTCCTACATTTTGTGATTGCACACATTACTTGTTACAGTAAACACAATATTTTATGCCACTTCAAGACAACGAAGACATAAAATAAATATTTGTTGTACTTACTGTAAGACTAAATAACATCCCTATCTACTTGGATTGTAAATTTGCCTCTTAGAGTGAATGTTGTTATTGGATATGCTATATTTTCTTATGGAGCACTGTTTCCTCAGCCTTGTTGTCATTCAACCCAGAATCTATTTTTATTATTATTGCTACTATTATTATTGTCGTTTACTGTTGTTCTTTTTATTATCAACTTTTACTTTTCATCCTTTCGGGTTGGGTGAAGTACCAGTCAAGTGCTGGGGTCAATGTAATTGACTAACCCTCTGTCTCTTAAATTTTGCTAGCCTTGTAGCAAAATTTAAAACTCTTATTATTATAATTAATATTTACATTCTTCTTCTTTTTATTATTATCATCATCATTATTATTAAATCAGTGAGCTAGCAGAATCATTAGCATGCCGGGCAAAATGCTTAGTGGTTTTTTGTCTGTCTTTACACTCTATGTTCAAATTCTACCAAAGTCAACTTTGCCTTTCATCTGTCGGGTCAATTAAGTACCACTTGCATACTGGGGTCAATCTAATCAACTAGCCCCCTTCCCCTAAATTTCAGGCTTTGTGCCTATAGTAGAAAAGATTATTATTATATTATTATTATTATTATTATTATTATGTAGTAGTAGTAGTAGTAGTAGTAGTAGTGCTATTGTTTTCATCTTTTTTGGGGTCAATGAAATAAAATAGCAGTGAAGTCCTGGAGCATCGAAGGTATCAACTTACCCCACCCTTTAAAATTGCTGGCTTGGTACCTATATCGTTATTATTGGTAGAATCACTAGAGCATTGGAAAAAGTACTTTGCATTATTTGTTCAGATATTTTAGACTCTGCGCTCACATCCTGCCAAAATCAACATAGTCTATCATAATTTTAGAATTGGGAACAATAAAGTACCTGCCTAGTATTGGGATCAAGGTAACCGACTAATTCCTTCCTCAATTTCAGGACTTGCGTTCATTTTATATTTATTGTTATTACTATAAAGGTAGTGAACTGGCAGAATTGTCAGGACACTGGGTGAAATGTTTACCAGTATTCTGAGTTCAAATTCTGCCAAAGTCGATTTTGCCTTTCATCCTTTGGGGTCAGTAAATTAAGCACCAGTGAAACACTGGGGTTGATGTAATTGGATAGGCCCCTCCCTCAAAATTTTGTGCCTTGTGCCTTTAGTAGAAAGGATTGTTATTACTATTAGTGAGGGTACATGGCTTAGTGGTTAGGGTATTGCACTTACAAACCAATGATTGTAATTTCAATCCCTAGACACGGTGGTGCATTGTTTTCTTGAGCAAAACACTTCATCTCACATTGCTCAGTGATCACTTCAACAACTGACATGTGGCACACAGTGCATCTGTTCAGACAACATTGATTTGATGGAGAGAGAGTGAGCGAATGTGTGGCACAGACATTATTGTTCACTATAAACAAATTTGTGCAGATCGTTCAGCAAAGGCTGAAAGCTCATATGTTGTCTTTGAAAGGCGAGTCCATCGTTATTATTATTATTAAAGTGGTGCGCTGGTAGAATAGTTAGCATGCTTAGCAAAATGCTTATCAGCATTTTGTTCACCTTTATGTTCTGAGTTCAAATTCCACTGAGTTTGACTTTGCCTTTCATCTTTCAACGTTGATGAAATAAGAACTAGTTAAACACTGAGGTCAATGTAATCGGCTAACCCCGTTCACACAAAATTTCAGGTGTTGTGCCAATAATAGAAAGAATCATTATTATTATTATTATTATTATTATTACTATTATTATCATTATTATTATTATTATTATTATTAAACATCGGCATAATCATCATCATTATCATCATAATCTATGTTTACAAAGTGAGCAAACAACAATGTTTAAGAAAACAGTGCAACAAAGAATCGTTTGATTTTTAAAATATGTTAACTTCTCATAAACAGGATTTAATGATGAATAAAGTAACTAAAATTGTGATTTGTATCGAGAAACAAAATATTTACATATAGAATTATCATGCAGTCCATCGATGATGAGCTGCTTAGAAAATAACATCTCTTTTCATAATTTCATATTTTTACATCATCATTTTAACATTCACTTTTCCATGCTTCCATGGGTTGGCTAGAGTTTATTGAGGCAGATTTTCTATGGCCAGACACCCTTTCTGTTGCCTATTCATAACCTGTTTGTTTCAAAGTGAGGTAATATTTTCCCCACAGGTGGATATATTTCTGCAGAATAATGGAAATGGATGACATTCATTTATAATAATTATGCAATAATTACACTCTCTGAGTGGTTGGCGTTAGGAAGGACATCCAGCTGTAGAAACTCTGCCAGATCAGATTGGAGCCTGGTGCAGTCAGCTGGCTCGCCAGTTCTCAGTCAAACCGTCCAACCCATGCCAGCTTGGAAAGCGAACGTTAAATGATGATGATGATGCAATGTTTAAGACAAAGTGATACAAGCATACACTTTCACACACGCATATATTTAAACAATAGACTTCCTTCAATTTCCATCTCCCAAATTAATTTAAAGGCTTTGGTTGACTAGGGGCTAAAGTAGAAAACACTTAGAGGGATTGAACCCAAAACCACATGGCTGGAAAGCAGGCTTTTCAACGACCCTGCCACATCTGTACCTTATCCACTTTGCATGTATCGTTAACCCTCCAGCATCAGATTACTCCATCAAATCTAATGTTTGTTTATTTACCTTGTTTTGAATTAATCATGCATTATTTCATAGCAATGACATTTTGATGGTTTGATTGTTTAGTTTTTGAATGACATTGTAGGATAGGCGTGAAAAGTCAGATCTGGCCAGTTTAAACATAAAACAGTTAGAATTTGGGGGCTGGATGTGGCTGGTTCAAGTGCTAAAGTGTTAATCATTGACTGGAGTAATACTTAAAATTTTCCTTTTCTTACATCATCTTCTCACATACACACACGTGCTTGTGTGTATGTGTGAGTGTGTATGTGTGTCTATATGTGTGTGTGAGTGCACATGCAAGTGAAAGAGCATGGCTTAGAGGTTAGAAGTATGAGCTTCGCAATCATAAAGCTGCGGGTTTGATCCTAGGACTGGAGAGAGTATTGTGTCCTTCAGCAAAGGGCTTCATTTCAAATTTGCCTCAGTCTGTTCAGTGCCAAATGAGTACCAGACGATTGCTGCCTCAGCTTTTACTCACTCAAGCTATCACATCTAAGGATGGGAGGGCTGCGAAGGTGATAGCAGTAATGGTGGTAGCAGTAATAATAAGGGTAGTCCTGATAGGAGTGATGACTGTAGAGACAATGGGAGGAGGGAATAGTAGTAGTAGTAGTGGTGGTGGTGGTGGTGGTGGTGGTGGTAGTAGTAGTAGTAGTAGTAACAAGTGCAATGAGTACAGACAAACAGATGGTATTAGTGGAATACTAGTTATTGATGGATATCTCTCGTATATCTCAGGTATACAATCAATAGCATTCCAACAATGATCATTCTAGCTTTTTCTGTTACAACATTATTAATTGCATCCTTTTTTCTAACAGAGAGAGAGAAAGAGAGAGAGGGATTTGACTGTTATTTCTAGTATGTGCCACATTGATACGTGTTATTTCACTGAAAGAACGAGAGGCACTGAGCACATTTGTTCGGAGTCTATATATATTAGTATGTGATAACAATTTGATTCAGCTCCATGCAACTTAAAGCTTCATTGGTTCATCAGAAGGTTCAAGATCTTCAGGCTTAAGTAAACTGAGGAGTTAGGTTCATATGACAAGGCTACACAAATTTAGTTTGTATGGAGCCAAATCAAACTGCTATTAAATACCAATATGTGTGTAGGTGTGGGGGGTGTACACACCACACTCACACACACAGAAAGAGGATCCACCCACCACAAGAAAAATGATATCTTAAAACCAAAGTGTCATGTAAAAAGTACCCAGTTCTCCCTGAAAAGTGGTTGGCATTAAGAAGGGCATCCAGCTGTAGAAACTAAGCCAAAACAGACTATGAGACTTGGCCTTGCCAGTTCTTGTAAAGCTGTCCAACCCATGACAGCATGGAAAACAGACATTAAATGTTGATGATGATGATTATATATATATAGATATGTATATGTGTGTGCGCACAGGCATACATTATACCATCTCATTAATACCACTTTATACACCCAAATCTTGATTGTTTTTCAAAATATTTACATACACACATCTGCAAGCACACATACAATAAACCAGACATACATACATCATTTCAAGTCTTTCAGAGACCTAGTGTGTCTTATCTTGAAGAATTTAAGCTGTCTTAATCTGTTAATACCAGTTCTACTATAACAGGATGGTGGTGGGCTGGTAGTGAGAGTGGCGGAGATGGTGGGGATGGTCAAACATTGTATACATCAGCTACTTGCATCCTTTCCTTCCCCCAACCTTATTTTGATAGCTGATTTGATAATTAAGTATCTAATTATACACACACACGTAACACAAGCACACATGCATGCATATCCATTCGCAGACAACACACATACATGCATTTATATTATATATATATATATATATATATATATATATATATATATATATATATAGATACACACACATATGAAATTGATGTCATTATCTTAAAGCTAGTTTAAGAATAACAATGAAAAATTTATTGTTGAGGAAATGGGAAATTAATACTGATGCATAATCAAATTTATTGCAAACTCAGTCAACATAAACCTTACAATATCAATATATATATATATCCCTCTGCACAGCACCTTGAGCAAGTGTCTTCTACTATAGCCTTGGGACAACCAAAACTTTATGAATGGATTTGGTAAATGAGAACTGAAGGAAGTCTGTCCTATATATATATATTTGTGTGTGCGTGTGTGTTATATATGTGTGTATATATATATATTTCTATTCCTGAGCGCTATACTAATACATTTGTTTTTGTTTGTACTCCACCTGCCTTCGTCTTTTGTTTATTTTCGTAAACTTTCCCGTTTTATATATATATATATATATATGTATATATATATATGTGGCATTAGGAAGGACATCCACAGCTGTAGAATCCATGCCAAATCAGTATGCATGTATGTGTGTCTTTGTGTCTGTATTTGTCTCCCGACACTACTTGACAATTGGGGTTGGTTTGTTTATGTTCCCATAACTTAGCACTTTGGCAAAAAGAGTCTGGTAGGATAAGTACCAGGCTTTAAAAAATAAATCCCGAGGTTGATTCATTCAACTAAAAATTCTTCGAGGTGATGCCCCAGCATGGCCACAGTCTAATGACTGAAGCCATATATATGTATATATATATATGTGGCATTAGGAAGGACATCCACAGCTGTAGAATCCATGCCAAATCAGTATGCATGTATGTGTGTCTTTGTGTCTGTATTTGTCTCCCGACACTACTTGACAATTGGGGTTGGTTTGTTTATGTTCCCATAACTTAGCACTTTGGCAAAAAGAGTCTGGTAGGATAAGTACCAGGCTTTAAAAAATAAATCCCGAGGTTGATTCATTCAACTAAAAATTCTTCGAGGTGATGCCCCAGCATGGCCACAGTCTAATGACTGAAGCCATATATATATATATATATATATGGGGGGAGAGAGAGAGAGAGAGAGAGAGAGAGAGAGAGAGATTGCCTCTTTGAGCTTTGTTAGTAGTAAGTACCAGCAGTATGCTAAAGCAAAATTCTCCATTATTGTTTTACTATATATATCAGTAGTTACCAGTGGATACTTGTTACTGATGAAGCTAAAATGTGCATGTGCTGGATGATTTTTACCTGCCACTGATATACTGATGCATTTTTAACACTGTAAGATGTGATTGAGTTTCTCAAAGTTCATTCATATCTGCAACAAATGATGCACCACAACTATTTGTACAGACTCTCACCCAAGAGGATTGATAGCTTATGGGTTAAAACGATCGTAGTGGTTTAGTAAAGAATCTTGAGAATTCCATTTCCTTTCTCTTTCATATATATATATATATATATATACACACGGGCATTATAACATCCTTATGTAATTTTATATTTTAAATGTTCCCAGCCTTAGTTCTTTATGTGACTGAATTAATCTGAACAGGAACATTTGGAAATCTGATGCAAATATTTTTATTCTCATCAATCAAACATATTTTTATTATTGTCTATTAATCTACTGAAAAGATTAATAATTATTTCAAACTTTATTTGAGGCAAACCTATCAAGACATGTTATTTAAATAAACCTTGTTCTGTAAATGACTTGAGAGCTATGTTAACAGTGATTCAGGGTATAACCAAAATATCGGCTGCAAAATGTATTTATAGACCTTTAGAATTACATCAATGATTGTAAATATAATATTGATGGGCATACAGAAAATAAAGAATCTGTTTAAAAATAATATAAGCTTTCACTTGTACTATTCACAGATTAATTCTACCATATGATATATCATTAATGTAGTATAATATAATGTTAATATAATATTCTATCATATGTCATACATATATATAATGTACTACTAGGAGAAGTTGTGTGGTAAGTAGCTTGCTTACCAACCACATGGTTCCAGGTTCAGTCCTACTGCGTGGCATGTTGGGCAAGTGTCTTCTACTATAGCCTTAGGCCAACCAAAGCCCTCCGAGTGGATTTGGTAGACGGAAACTGAACGAAGCCCATTGTATATATGTGTGTGTGTGTATATGTTTGTGTGTCTGTATTTGTCCCCCCAACATTGCTTGACAACCGATGCTGGTGTGGTTACATCCCCATAACTTAGTAGTTCAGCAAAAGAGACTGATAGAATAAGTACTAGGCTTACAAAGAATTTGATTTACTCAACTAAAGGCTGTGCCCCAGCATGGCCACAGTCAAATGACTGAAACAAGTAAAAGAATAGAAGAATTTGTATCATTAACCGTTTCATAATTATATCATATAATTTTGTCTTTGATAAAACTGAAGTTACAAATATTTAAAATTACACAATGACTTTATAAAACCCAACATATACCCCACCACCAGTAACAATGATTTTACATCTGCATTCCATCTAGCTTAAGTTGGATGGATTGTCATGGAATAAATCAATTCTAATTGAGTGCTAATTCATCCACATTGTCGTTGATAGCAGTGATGGTATTAACTCGTATCTAAGCAGCTAATCTGTAGCGAGGGATTGAGCCACTTCATCCTAATGGGTACAAAGCATGCCAGGGCCTGAGGTGGTTGTTCAGGCCAAGGGTGATATAGAAGAGTCAAAGGCATTTATCACAGGGGAGGGTTGGTGGGGGATGAGAAAGTGCAAGTCGCTTTTTGCATCTTTTACATGTGATCTCTGCTTCTTGACATCTGTTATTTTCTATCTGGTCTGTTCCCTCAAAGATGACATGCCACCACTTTGGATGGTTCTTGGGTTAATGGACCAGCATATTTGGATCAATGGACCAGCAGAGGAGAGTGGCCTTGAGCTGGTCTCGGTTGAGGGATACATATGATGTGTCCTGACCAGTAGAGGCAGTGTGCTCCCTTACTCACTTAAATGTGTCAGAGGACCAAGTCTTTCTTGCATGACACACTTTTTAGCATGGCTTCTATGGTTTGAAGGTTTTCGGATTGCATTAGGTTCATTTTATAATGGCAGTAGCAGAAGAAAGGTTATCATGTTTTCAGCAATATCAAACTGACTGCTCAACCCTTTGTTGTCTATGTTCATTTTGCCAACAACTTTACAAAATGTTTAGGGTGCATTTTATCATGGCACCAGCACTAGAAGAATCATTTTACATCTTGCAAGTCTAAAGAGCTTCCACTATGCTAAAGAGTAGAATAGAAGGACTGGTGATGAGATAAAGTATATATGGCGTGAAATGATGAGAGATGTAAAAATATGAAGGGAAGAATAGAGTTATTGTTCTGGTAGAATGGTAGAGAAGATGGTAGCAGAGAGGACATTGCTGCAGTGATCAATGAAGAGCAACAGTAATGCTAATCAGGGACATTTTAGCTGCATTCTAAGCCTTCAAGCAAACCAATGCAAAGGGCCCTACAGTATATATTTATTCTCAGCAAGCCACAGAATACAAGGATCAAAACTAGGTCCCTTGACCAGTGAGACCCTGTACAAGAGCAGAATGTGCCCATGCAATGATGCCAGCAATTGAGAAAGAAGTAGTAATGGTAATTTGTTAAGAAACCTTTATGATTGGAAGGTAGAGATGGAGTTAGTAAGATAAATGCGAAGTATGTTCCTCATTTCAAATCAAAACAAATCAAAATAGATGAACATCAATGGAATTTGTATCTTTGTGGTACCAGTGCCGGTGGCACGTGGCACACAAGAAAACCATCCGAACGTGGCCGTAGCCAGTACCGCATCGACTGGCCTCCGTGCTGTGGGCACGTAACAAACACCATCCGATCGTGGCCGTTTGCCAGCCTCATCTGGCACCTGTGTCAGTGGCACATAAAAACAACATCCGAGCGTGGCCGTCTGCCAGCCTCGTCTGGCACCTGTGTCGGTGGCACATAAAAAACACCATCCGAGCGTGGCCGTTTGCCAGCCTCGTCTGGCACCTGTGTCGGTGGCACATAAAATCACCCACTACACTCTCGGAGTGGTTGGCGTTAGGAAGGGCATCCAGCTGTAGAAACACTGCCAGATCTGACTGGACTGGTGCAGCTTTCGGGCTCCCCAGACCCCAGTTGAACCGTCCAACCCATGCTAGCATGGAAAGCGGACGTTAAATGATGATGATGATGATGATGATATATATATATATATATATATATATATATATATAAGGTGGACAGATAGATAAATAGAGGAAAAGATTGTATGCACGGGTGTGTTTACATACAAGTAAATATATGTTTATTTATTACCTCCACCAAGGAAGGAGGTTATACGTTCATTGGCATTGTCAGTCTGTCCCTTTGTCTGTCCGTCTGTGTGCAAAATAACTCAAAAAGTTGTGAATGGAATTTGATGAAACTTGCATGAACAGTTGATAATGACACAAGAAACAGATGATGAAATTTTGGTTGTGATCCGAGAATTTTTATGGATTCTTGAAGGATTTTTCATTCGCTATATTTATTTTATATGAAGTATTACAATGTTACATTCTTTGATTACCTCCCTTGAAAACACGTTCATCGTTTCCAGGTAACCTATGGTAGCGTTGCTATTTCCAAAGTTTATTTTCATTTCTCTATTATTTATATTACTTATTGTGTGCGTATCACTCAAGTTTTAGGTAATTGTTGTTTCTTTTTAGTTGTATGGTGAAACTAGCTTGCGCTTTTCATTGATGTATTATAACAGCTTTAGATATTTCCTGTTTTTAAAGGATTTTTTTTTTTTTAAATCATATGGCTGTGTTTTTTTTTAAATCTCACCAAGGAGGTTATGCCTTTGCCAGCGTTGGCTTGGGAAATTGGGTGATTTTCAGCATGTGTGTATATGGGTGGAAATGAGCTGCTTGGCAGAGATCTACGCTCTCTGAGTGCTTTTCTAGTTTACACACACACACACACACACACACACATATATATAATCATCATCATCGTTTAATGTCTGCCTACCATGCTGCCATGAGTGGGACGGTTTCACAAGAGCTGGCCAGGCAGAAGCCTGCACCAGACTTCTGTGAGTGCTTTGACAGGATTTTTACAGCTGGATGCCTTGCCTGACACCAACTACTCAGCAGAGTGCACTATATATATGTATGTACACACACATTCCAAAGCTTCATCTGAGAGTGGGGAATAAAAATGTAGAAACATTCTTTCTGTGCTACTGATGAAAAGTAAAAAAAATGAGTGGAGTCTCCTGATGGACCATTTCATCATTTGCTAACCACTTCTCAGTGAAGATATGCCTGGCTTCCTTCCTCAATCATGTATGTGTGTATGTATGTATGTTGTGAATATATTATATATATATATATATTTATTTATTTATTTATTTATTTGTGTGTGTGTGCATGTCAGAGGACCAAGTCTTTCTTGCATGACACACTTTTTAGCATGGTTTCTATGGTTTGAAGGTTTTCCTAATACCAATCACTTTATGGATTGCATTAAGTATATTTTATTAAATGTATATAAGAAAGATGATATTAGATGATGTGTGTGATGATGGTTGCAAAAGAGCAAAAGCAGTGATGACAAATAGGAAGACAACAACAACCACAATGTTAATGATGATGGTGATGATGACAATGACAATGAGATTAGTGGCTATGGTTGTAATGATGATAATGATGATTATGATGGCGACAATGATAATGACAGTGGTGGCGGAGGTTGTGGCTGTGAAGGCGATGATGATATCATTTCCTTTCTATAATTATCACTTCAAAGAACCATTTCCACAGGGGTGACAGTTCATGTCAACATTACCGCATGTGTGTACAGCAGCTGTTATCATTATTGTTACTGTTACTGCACATGGTACCATGCAGTGGATAGGTGGAACCCATGCAATGGTGCCAAATAAGTGCCCTTCTTAACATACATTCAACAGCTGTTCACTGCAATCACTGCAAGCTGTGCACCACACCACTTCACATAACCTGCAACTTTGCAAGTTCTCTCTATAAAACATATCCACACACACACACACACACACACACACACACACACACAGAAAAACAACAACTAAAAGCTGTAGTAGTGGTGGGATATTTTCTTTGCTGTTGTTGTTTAACCCTAGGTCAGTCTAAATCCAGGAGGCCTACTATATTTACTTAGGTAAAAAAAAATTAGGAGTTTAATACAAAACACAAGCACAGTTGTATAGTTAAAAAGTTCACTACTTGATAAATATTGTCATTTTGGGTTCAATCCAGCACGTACAGAACATACCAATTAATCTATTGTGAGGTGATGAGATGGATGGAAACTGTAGAAAACCCATCACATATGTGTGTATCTGTATTATATATATATATACACACACACACATACATTCCAAAGCTTCACCTAGGTGGGGAGAATAAGAATATAAACACATTTCTTTCTGTGATACTGATGAGAAGAAAAAAATGGGTGGAGTCTCCTGATGGACCATTTCATCATTTGCTAGCCACTCCTCAGTGAAGGTATACTTGGCTTCCTTCCACAAAGTCCTCAGCCACTTTAAACTATTGTAAATTTTTACTTAATTGCCAACTTATAAGTAGATGTTTCACATTGCATTTTTTACAGATGAAACGTTGGTTCAGTTGGAGTCATTTCCATACCTAAACATTATATTTTGTAGTAAGGTTTCTGAATGAGAGGGGAAGATGTGAGACGACTACCCAAAATGGGTGTGCAAAATTTTTCGGCCACCTCACATAAACCAATCAAGATACAGTGTTTTAAAACAGAAAAATGTCTATAATGAAAATTTATTACATGATGTTCCTTTCAAGAAGTTACTGTACATTTTTAATATTTTGTGTGGCTTCCCTTAGCTTGAATAATTGCTTCAGTGCACCTGGGAAGAGATGTGTACAAATCCTTCACCATCTTCACAGGTGTGAGATGCCATCCTCTGTGGTTGAGCTCCCACAACTCTTCAAGATTGCATGGATTCTTCTGACAAACATTTCTCTTTAGTTCTGTCCATATTTGCTCGATGATATTTAAGCCAGGGCTCTGAGCTGGCCAATCTTTCAATATGGTAAGACCTTCATCAGCCAGACTCTGTTGTGCTGCATGTGATCTGTGGTGTGGAGCTCCATCTTGCTGAAAAATCTCAGCTTCATCAAAGTCACGTCTCAAATTGTTCTTCAGCAACTGGATGTATTTGGCACTATTCAAGTTACCATCAATTTTAACCAACTTTCTTGAACCATCACTTTTTATGTATCCCCAAATTTGTTAGAAAGCCTCTAGGAAAGCACAGTACTATATCTATTCATTTGTGTGAGTGTGTGTGTGCATGTGTGTGAATATGAAAGTACATGAATGTCAATTATTCTAGGCTTACAGCTTTAAGGTGCACCTACTCATAGAACCTGTTTAATGGCTGTATGCACTAAGTCAGAAAGTGTTTCACTGACTTTGCTGTAATAATTACAGTATAGTGGCAATGATATGACTTGAATCTGTAGCATTCTCTTAACTCTACCACTGACTTTAGTTTAGAATATGACACCAAAATAAATAAAAAAACAGAAGCTGGTATGTACAATAGCTAAAAAGTCACTAATTAATCAGTCATTGGTCAATCAATTGAAATAGTCATTTATCAATCCATCTACAATGTCATTGGTCAATCAAATAAAAATGTCATTAGTCAATGAAGCTAAAATGTTGTTAGTCAATCAGCTTAAAAGTCATCAGTCAATCAATTCAAAATGTCATTAGTTAATGAAACAAAAATGTCATTAGTCACATTCAACCAGTGAAAAAATCATTAGTCGTCCAATCAATAAATAAATACACCAGTGGCTGTCTCTGCTATTGTTGTAATGTTGATTAGAGTCGTGAAAATTTTCAGCAAGTTTGCGTTAATTTAATTAAGCCAAAGTTAATTATGTCTCACATCTCCTTAACAAACCTACTAACTTGCCAACGTACCGACCTGAAAATCTACCTTAAACATTTCAAATTCTTTCAAGTAAATCATTCTCCTCTTTGACAATAAATCATTCATTTTCTATCTCAGTTCTGTGATGGCGCCACATGCCCAGCATCTTCCTCCTCAATTGTTTTCAACGAGATCTTTCCATTTAACTTATCTGCTTCGCTTCCAAAGTTTATCTTTCCTAATCAGATTTATACTTAGTTATATTATCTTCCACTCTCACTAAGGCATACAAATACAGAGCATTAGATAGTTGTATGCTGTTTCTCTTTTTGTTGTTGTTGTTGTTGCTGCTGCTTGAACTGTTAGTCATTTTTTGTTTTTGTTTTTGCTCATTGCAACAACTTGCTGTTAACTTGCATCACAGAGAGCTTTATCAACTTGCACAGGCTGTAAAGTTGATGCAATATTTATCATTATACAAAGTACTAGGGTAGTAGACTGGCTGAATCAGTGGAGCATTGGATAAAATGCTTTGCATTATTTTTTCTGGTACTTTGCATTCTGAGTTCAAATCATACCAAGGTCAGCTTTGCTTTTCACCCTTTTGAGATTGATAAAATAAAGTACCAGTCAGTACCAGACATGTACTGGAGTCAATATTACTGACTAATCATCTCTCCTCAAAACTGCTGCCCTTGGGCATAAATTTGAAATCATTATCATACTTAACCTGTGTGCACTGCATACGTAAAGCAATGAGTTACATTGGTTTCAATTTTGCATAAGGCATTGAACCATTGGCAAGGGGTACAGTCAGTCAATTTCACACCAGTTTATCACAGATAAACTGACCCCAGTGTCTTACAGAAATTTTCTTTTAACTCTTACATACCAGTAAGAGATGTGACTGAAAGGATTGTTATCAAGAAGTGTACCTGGCCATAAAAACACTGCCTCAGAAAGTACCCACCAACCCATTTTAAAATGGGAAAAAGGAACATAAAATCAATGATGACAGTAATGATGATGATGTTGATGATGATGATGAGGAAGATAATATTTATGATTATGATGATGGTACAACATAGTTGAAAATTGAACTCTATTTTAGATTTTTTTCTTAAAAACTTAAAGGGAGGTAGCTTCTTACTGCAACATCATTTGTCTGCTACTTTCCCAACCTAAACGTACAGCCTTGGCCAAAAGTTATAAATTTACAGTTTTGATGTCAAAGGTCACAGTTAATGGTAGAATTGGTAAATTGTCAGATCAAAGAGCTGCACACTAACTTCAATTAACAAACCAATCTCTTCTGCTTATGTCTATCAATGTTATCTTTCTCCCCACCATCTCTCTCTGTCTTTTATAATTATCATTATTTCTAACATAGGCACGAGGCCAGAAATTTGGCTGCAGAGAAGGTTTTGATGATTACATCAACTCCAGTACTAGATTGGTACTTTATTATATCAACCCCCAAAAGGGCTCAAATAGATTAAAATAGACTTTGTACTTCTGATAGAAATGATCCTTATTTGATTGTTATGATAGGGCAGTAAGTAGCCAGAACTGTTAGAGCATCAGATGAAATGCGTTGTGGTATTTTTTCTGGCTCTTTACAGTTGGAGTTCAAATCTGCCAAAGTCAACTTTGTATTTCATCCTGGAATTGATAAAATAAAGTACACAAGTACTGATAGAAATGGTATCAACTAGCCTCTTCTCCATGAAACTGCTGGCTTTCTTCTTAAATTAGGAGCAATTGTTTTATTATCTAGCAGTTATTACTCTTAGTAAAAACATTTTTATCCTTTTTGTTGTCAGTTAATAAGTGTTATTTCCTATTTGCTACTATGTAGAAATCAAAGGAAATTACTACTATTCCCTTCAAACTTTGCTTTTTTTTTCTGACCTTGACATCAATACTTGCTGAAACAGAAATATCATTATAGCAAATATTCTGCCCAATACCACAGATTTGCTTGCTTGTTGCTTGACCTTAACCACTTGAGCATGTTTCTTAGTGGCTGACAATATTTGCATCTTTGATCATGAGCAGGAGTAATAGGGAAGCATCATAGCCATGTATTGAGAGAGATTATTTGGGATTTGAATAAATGTAAGGAAAGCAAAGTTTGAAGGAAACGCCCCTAGAAAGTATGAAAAAAATGGCTAAGTAAACAGAAAATAACAGTTACTAACCAAAGTAAAAAATCATGTCGCACAGAGGTATCACTGACACTCAAGTTACACAGATTGCTAGAGTGTACAGAATCAGGAAAGTTTAAGAACCTGGATATGAACTTCCACCCTTTTGGTTAGCAATGGACAGGAGAGGTGATGGCAATGGGAAGTAAGAGAGATCATCAGTAACCAATTATCTCAGACAACCCCAGAACAGTTTCAACCTTGGAAAGATCTGAGGAATTTACTGTGGTATCTAGCTACGGAAGAATTTTTCTGTAAATTCTAGAGATGAGAGATTGTTTGGGAGATGTTGTATAATTAGTGTATGTGAGATGGTGCTTTTGTAAGGAATTCAACAGAAACTGCAAACATTTATGCAAGACTATCATGATGTAATGAACAGCTTGATAACGGTTAATTAACTTCACTGACTGATCCTTGGCTTTCTCTTAACAATCTGTGTGTGTGTGTGCCTGTAATAAAAACTTGAAAGATGCATTAGCACATATTTTCTTCAGTTTCCCTGAGAAGAGCTCTTAAAAGAAAGATACACACACAAGAACACAACATACACATATATGTATATACACATAGAAATATATTTATGTATACATATGATCATATATATATGTGTGCGTGTGTGTGCATGTGTGTGATTATCTAAATATATATATATATGCATGAGTAGTCATTATTTAACCAGCTTTAAGGTAATACCTAATAAATTCATTCCCCTGCATCTTAGTGATAACTACAACCTAGACTTTTGATAAATTATAGTGTGTTAGTACCATACCCTGATATTTCTACTTGTGCTCTGAGTTGAAATCCTGCTGAAGTCAATTTACTGTTCATCTCTCCAGGATTCATAAAAGTATCAGTCAAGTATTGGTGTCTGACACCTACCCTTAGATTTACTGGCCTTAGGCCAAAATGTGAAACCTTCATCATCATCATTATTATTATTATTATTATTATTATTATTACTATCATCATCATTATTATTATTATTGTTAAGGTAGCAAGTAGGCATGACTGTTAGCATGCTGGGTGAAATGTTTAATGGCATTTCATCCATCTTGACATTCTGAGTTCAAATTCTCTCAGAGTTGACCTTTGCCTTTCATACTTTCAGAGTTGATAAAATAAGAACCACTTGAGTAGTGGGGTTAATATAGTGGATTTACCACTCCCCCGAAATTGCTGGCCTTGTGACAAAATCTGAAATTATTATTATTATTATTATTATTATTATAATTATTATTATTATTATTATTATTATTAAGGCAGCAAACTGGCAGAATCGTTACCATACTGGATGAAATGCTTAGTGGAGTTTTGTTTATCTTTATGTTCAGAGTTCAAATTCTTCATGGTTTGATTTCTGCTGAAAGCTATCATTTGAGAGAGATTTGGCTGCTATTTCTAGCGAGTCAAGTGAGTCTATAACAAACTTCATATTTTTATTGAAGGTGCTTAGCCTAGTGGTTAGGGTGTTGCACTCACAATCACCAGATTGTAGGTTTGATTCCCAGACCAGGATGCATGTGCTTTTGAGCAAGACATTTAATTTCATATTGCTTCTGTGTGTGGGGATCAGCATGTTAGAGATTAGACCCAATGTTTCTTGTCATAAAAGGCAACTAAAAGAGGTTGAGGTAGGATTTACAATCCAGCCCTGTAAAGCCCTCACCAGCAATGATGACCCAAACAAACTGATGGGTTGGAGGGTTGTTGCCTGAGTGGTGCAAATGTGTCATCTGCTAGGAGTAGTAGGGAATCACCAATACATGGTGGATGCAGCAAGGCACTTTCACGGCACATGATCCCCTACTAGTACTATTACTACTACTACTACTTCTTAGTCAAGATGGAGGAGCTGGGCGCATGACCCTTCACAAGGCCTCCGAGATTAGTAGGAGGGAAGGAGGTAGCCTCAAACAGGAGACCTGAATGCTTGCAACAGAGTAGAATCTGGTAAGGGTAACCAAGGGACTATGTTACAGTGCTCAACTGGATGAATGATTAAGTCTAGCACTGAAGTGGACCATGATTGGATTTGAACTCAAAATGAAGAGGGCTGGAAATTAATTCCATAATCTATTCCCCTGTATTACTATTTTTCATTTTTTATTTGTTTCAGTGATTGAACTGTGGCCAAGCTAAAGCAATGCTTTGATGTGTTTAGTTGAGCAAATCGCCCCCAGTACTTTTTTTTAAAGTTTGGTACTTTTTCAGTCTCTTTTACTGAACTACTAAGCTATGGAGATATAAACAAACCAACACTGGTTGTCAAATAGTAGGGTATGGGAAACTGGCACCAAGACATACACATGTGCGAGCATGTGCACACACACACATACACAAGGTGTTTGAGCTAAATTCAACAGTTTACATAAAAGGAAAAAAAAAAAAACAATATTCTACCCAAAACTAAAAGTACTTTGAAAAACCAAAAGATAGCAACTATTAACCTGAATATCCTGTATATGATATACTTCCATGGTTTCCATCGACAAAATACCCTCACAAGGACTTGATTGACCTGGGGCTAGAGTAGAAGGTACTTGCCTAAGCTGCTGTGCAGTGGGACTGATCCTAAAACCATGTAGTTGCAAAGTGAGCTTCTTAACCACACAGCCATGCTTGGTTTATTTCATCAATCCCAAAAGAATATAAGGCAAATGTGACCCAAGCAAAATTCAGACTTATTGTGCAATGAGAACAAATATCATGAGATATTCAAGCCAATATTTCATCATCCTCATCATCATCATATAATGTCTGCTCTCCATGCTGGCATGGGTTGGATGGTTTGACCAAAAGCTGGTAAGCCGGGGAGCTGGATCAGGTTCCAATCTGATTTAGCATAATTTCTATGGCTAGATGCCTTTCCTAACACCAACCATTCCAAGAATGTAGAGGATCCTTTTTATGTGCCACAGGAATGGGTGCCATAGACCTGACACCAGCATCAGCCATGACTATGATCTTACTTGCCTTGACTAGTCACCTTATAGTTGTTGTAATTGTATTCTTTGGTCAGTTCATTCAGTCCTAGATGCTTCAACATTACATCTAGATTAAACATCCTAAGTATACAGTATGTGAAGTTATCGGCGCTGTTTTATTATTCAATAATCTTTCTTAACAAATCAAGGGCCTGCTTTATTATAAAAGAAACCAAACAGCTGAGTGGATGAGAAAAAAAAATCTCTACTTAGCCAGGATTTGAACTAAAAACATAAATGAAACAGAGTGAAAACCAACTCCTAGATTTTCAATCTAAATGCATAGTAGACATTATCTAATTAAATTTGGACAGTGCACTTCATTGAACCACACCAATTCACACAACTTCCGACTGAACCGGATAACATTAAATGATTTAAGAAAGTTATTGGAAATAGGGCTAGCATTCTCTCCAGAGGCTGGTTTATATCACATCAGCTTAATGCCACCATGTAATCAAAGTTAAACAGAAGAACTTAAAAGCCCTTTGAGGTTTATTACATCAGCATTGATAATATTCTATTACATGTTGCATATCCTCAGTGCGATCCAGCATGAAGCACAGAAATATACCTGGCACCAATTCGACTGCAACAGGAAGTAAGCCAATCAAGACAAATTTGAGTCCCTAAAGGGGTTTTTTTCCCTTCATTTCTTCAGTCTCATCAATGTGGTGCAGTTACCTGGATAAACCCAAGGGGAACAAATGAATAAGTTAAGATGGAGTAAAGGGATGTTAAATTAGACCTTGTTGTTGAAAACATCCTCTTTAGGGGTGAACTACAAATGTAATATGTATGTATGTGTGTATGTATGTGCATGTGTATATGAGTATGTGAATGCATGTATATGTGTATATGTTTAGGAAAACTGCTATGCAAATGAAATTGGACATGAACATACGTTTATGTTTTGCAAGAAAGTACACACACCCAAACACACACACACACACACACACACATATACCTGTGTGTATTCTTTCATATACATATAAACACATTCGTGCATGTATATATTAAATGATTATGTGTGTGTATATGTGTTTCTGTATTTTTATATAACCACTACGGGCATATGGCGTAGTGGTTAAGAGCATGGGCTACTAACCCCAAGATTCTGAGCTTGATTCCAAGCAGTGACCTGAACATTAATAATAATAATAATAATAATAATAATAATAATAATAATAATAATAACAACAACAACATCAAAAAATACCCTAGGAATGAGAACCCAGGTTTGAAATTTCCCCAAGAAGGCTGGAGGGTATATCAGCCGAAACGTGTTAACAATAAACAAGATGAGGACAAATATCTGGCGAATGTAAATAATGTAAATGATATAATTTTTCATCTCTTAAATATAGAAGTGTAAATGACACATTGTCTTAAAACTGGCTGTTCTTTGTCGGTTTGGCATAAAAGCGAACCATTTTGGCATTGTATTGTTAATTGTGATGAAAAATGGATTCTTTTCAATAGCAAGTGTGGACCTATTCCATCTCAATCACAGATTTTTTAATTAATTTTTTTAAACTAAACCAGTTTGAAACTTTGAATGCTAGTAGAATTCTTATATAGAACATGGTTCACTTTGAATGTTGTTGACAAAATTTCATATTTTAGAAGTTATTTCATGTTAAAGTTGTCATATTTGAGTAATTTCAACCAATCAATGACGTGTATTCAGTTGAAGAAAGCTACTGCTGTTCACGATAGTTATCGAAGAGGAACAACTTCCAGGTCATCTCTACTAAATGTTACCACTCTGTTTGAAGAATCAACACCACAGAGCAACGAGTCCACAGCTAGCTTTTTTGTTGTTAACATATATGTAGTTTCAAAATGCCTTATTTTACAACTATGAGATGTATTGTTGTTGTCATGATTTTATCTTACTATAATCAACAACAAATACATTTCATTAATATAAAAGTCTTTATTACATAAAAAATAACATAATCAAAACATGAAGGTAAAACAAAACAAATAGCAGCTTACACACTAGAAAATATGGTAATTGTAGAGGCAGTGACAAGTTCGCTTGCTGGTTGCTAGTTCATAGTGTAGAAGGGAGGGAAAGAGTAAGAAATGTACGGTGTTGACTAGAAAGGAAGAAAAGATAAAGGTAACATAGTTTTCACTCATCATACAAATAAAACAGAGTAGTGACATTTAGTAGAGATGACCCAGAAGTTGTTCCTCTTCAATTACTATTACAAACAGCAGTAGCTTTCTTCAACCGAATACACATTGTTGACTGGTTGAAATTACCGGAATATGACAACTTTAACACGAAATAACTTCTAAAATACAAAATTTTGTCTAAAATGTTCACAGTAAACTGTGTTCTACATGAGAAAGTCTACCAGTATTCAAAGTTTCAAACTGTTTAGTTAAAAAAATTTATAAATCTGTGATTGAGATGGAATAGAAACGCACGGGTTCTGCAAGGGGGTTGGATAGAAACAAAGTGTCAAAACACAATCCAGAAAAAGAATATTCACCAAAAAAAAGCTAATGGTGTCTCTTTGGTGGTCCATTGCTGGTGTCATCCATGACATCTTCATGAGATCTGGTAAGTCAATTACAGCAGATGTATACATCAACCAATTGGATGAAATGATGAATGAACTTGCAATTAAACAGCCGAGATTGGTCAATGCTCTTGCATGACAATACTCGACCACATGTTGCACAAAGAACGCTACTCAAGTTACAGGAGCTGAACTTAGAAGTACTCTATCATCCACCATATTCACCAGACCTGCACCAACTATCACATTTTCTAAGCATTAGACAACTTTTTGCAAGGAAAAAACTTCAAATCTGAAGAAAATGCAAAAACAGCCTTTCGTGATTTCATCACCTCTTGCTCTCCAGAATTCTTCGCTGCTGGCATAAATAAGCTATCGATAAAATGGCAAAATTGTGTTGATAATTTAGGTGCCTACTTTGATTAACTGCATTGCTTTTTGTTGAGATAAAGTAAAATAAACTTTCAGTTCAAAATCTTAATGACCTGATATATATATATATATGTGTGTGTGTGTGTGTGGTGTGTGTGTGTGTGTGTGTATACACGCACATGTACAAAAACACAGACAGGCACACATACACGTGTGTGTGTGTGTGTGTGAATAAGCTGAAAGAGGCCATTTCCAATTATAAATTTTAATTAAGAAGAGAGTGGGAAAAGGTCAGGGAGCTCTTCTGCTGGCAACAAAAGGTTTCTTTCTCAGTGAAAAGCAGATTGTAGAGTGCTTGCATACAAAACGCGAAGCTGTACAGTAATGAGACATTGAACTTTAAACAGAGTTTACAAAGACTTGAAGGAAACGAAGCAAACAGGATTTGCTTGACATGTAATAGATGTAATGTTAATGGGCATGAACAACAAATGACGAAGGAGCTGAGAGGAAACCTGGATATAAGAAGAATGTGGTGTAATGTGTGAGAGTAAAGAATGCACTTGTATGAGCATGTAATAGGCAGAGGATGACAGTTGAGTAATGAAGTGTAGCTGTGCTCAAAGTTGATGGAATATGAAGATGAGGGAGACCCATGAAGACATGGGATGCATTGGTGAAGACTGATCTCAGGGAAAGGATGATGGTCAGTAGATAGCACACGAGATGAGCTGTCCACCCATGCAAACATAGTAAAAACAAATGTTGAAAATGATTGTAGTGGTGAAGGCTAGGTGACATAATGCATAAAATACACACACCCATACATACACTGATGGTGAAAAGTTCCTGGTTTTAAGGATATCATGAAAGGCCTGGTTAGAGGCCCAACCTTCCAAGTTCTTTTAAAAGGCTTAGAAAAACTGAAGGACTGCTAAGTGTGTGAACCTGAGAGGGGAATATCTTGAATAAAATTATAATTAACTGATCCTCCTGTATTTTCTTTTACCCAAATCCAGGAACTTTTCAGCACCCACTCGTGTGTGTATGTGTGTGTGTGTGTGTGTGTGTGTGTGTGTGTAGGTGCATACATGTGGGTCTCTCCACTGTTATGACCCAGTTGAACTTACATCTGCTTCCTTCCCTGTCTCTGAGGTCCACTCATCGTCTCTTCACTCACTCTTTCTTATATTTACCATACTATACTGCTTGTGTGACTAAAGATGGTATTGAACATCTCTAGCCATCTCATCGCTATGACACATTCTTCCCTATTCCTTGTACCTCCTGAATAACAAGGGATGTCACTGGATCAAGCCATAATGGAACTATGCATATTCAATTCCTTCTGTCACCATTTTTTATTCTTTTTCATAGATTCCATTATGAAATTTATGTATAAGAGATTGCATTTATTATGTTTGTAACCAATGCATCAATCAACACCTTTTCTGATCTGTCACTTATCACTCTCTCTTCCCCAGGTGACTTGATATTGACATTCATCACTCTCTGTCACCATGGGCTACCTCAGTTATTGTCTATTATTCTCTAACTCTTCAACCAACCCTTTACCTCAATCATTATGTTCCTACCATCATATTCTTGCCTCCTTTAATCAACAATCCTGGTTTTCCTTCTGTCATTATTCACTCTTCTGTTCACCTAATCAGTCATGTAGTCTTGAGTAAACGGACATTGTAATAAAGACTCTTTAGTCTTTTGAAGTACAAGATAATCTTACAAATGCCGGTACCACAATAAAATTTACTCAGTAATCAATGTAATGTGGTTGGTCAATGTTGGACCAAGAGGATCATTTGACCTTGATGAGGTCATAACAACATCTCTAGAGCTAGTACAATAATAAAATATACTTAATGCACTTGGTGAAGTGACTGGGGTTAAGAAGTGCACCCGACGATAGAAATCAAGTCAAACTTATATGTACCAGTGAGATATGCTTCACAGATTAATCTAAAAAAACAATAAAACCAAATATGAACTGACTTGGATCACAACTACTCCTTTAACCTATACCAGCATGAATAACAAAAGTAAAATGATGAAGATAATGGCCTAGTGGTTAGGATGCTGCACTCATGATTGTAAGATCAAGGTTTCAATTCCTAGACCAAGTGGTGCACTGTGTTCTTGAGAAAAACACTTCTTCTCATGTCACTCTGCAATCACTTTGACACTTGATGTGTGGTGCACAGCGCACCTGTTTAGGCAACAGAGATTTGATGGAGCATGTGAGATAATATACCACACATACATTTGATCATCAAAAACAAAATCATTTGTGTAGGTCGTTTGGTAAAAGCTGAACACTTATACATCGTCTCCAACAGGAGAATCCATTTTGTATATATATATATATATATATCATTATTTAACGTCTGTTTTCCATGCTGCCATGGTTTAGACTATATATATTTTCTGATAAAGCTTGGGAATATTTGCTTTGCTGAAACAGTGTGGCTATTTTGTAAAATATGAATAAATCTAATTATTTGTTACCCTGTTTTTAACATAGAATTTTTTTCTTATTTGTGGACTGCTACAATCATCAGACACACACATACAGAGAGAGAGAGACTGAAAGAATGAAACAGACAGTCGGGTGCACGCACCCACGCACGCACCCACGCACGCACCCACACACATACACACAGCTACACATACTATTTGAAGGTATAACAATCTCCTGTGATTATCAAAAATAAACATCAAAATGGAACCGGAATCTCCAAAAATATAGGAAGAGCCCACTTTCTAATTAATTGCAGGTTATCATCATCAACCACCGCCCCCCTCTAAAATGAGTGAACCATTCTTCATATTACTCCGGAACATTCTTCTATAACATAATTTCTATTTCTCTAATTGAAATTTCTAAAGCAAAAATACCAGAAAATTCTAATTTTATTAAAATGCCCCTTCAAATGGAATTCGAAATTCATTTACGAAAATGTAAAAATTCCTTGTCTTACGTTGAATATGGTTTTGTTTTTGGAATCATAGATTTAAGATTTTTGTGTGGTTCTGGTTAAAATAAACGGCATTGATTTCATGTGTGTGTTTGCCTGTAATTGTAGGTATGTTTGTGCATGTGTATGAGTGTTCAGGTGTGGAGTTGGTAAGGGAAAATGATAAAAGATAACTTCCCTTTAAATAATCTACTAATGGAGCAGCAGGAAAGGAAGAATTTTTACCATTCTTTGAGAATTGCATGTGTACAAGCAAGTGTGTGTGTATGTAGAGAGTGAGTGTGTATGCATATGCACAAGATAGAGTGAGTGAGTGAGTGTGTGTTTGAGAGAGAGAACACTTGAGACAGAGTGTGCAGGGAAGGTAGAGCAAGAGGGAAAGTAAGGAGAGAGAGTGTGTGTGTGTGTGTTTATATGTATGAAAATGTTTAGAAGAAGAAGAAGAAGAAGAAAAATGAGAAAAAGAAGAAGAAGAAAGAAAGAAAGAAAGAAAGACAGACAGAAAGGAAAAAAGAGAAAGAAAGAAATATAACATTTCAACTATTCATTGTAAAAGAGAAAGAGATGTTGATTGTTTAAAAGAAGGAAAACTTAGAATGCAAACAAAATACTCACTGTTTTGGTGCCCAAGTTCTCTATTGAACAGTGAAGGATTGCAGTTTCTCCTCTTCGAAATGTCACATTGGTAGGAGACGGGTTAAACCGTGGAATAGGTGCATTGTCTTCATATTGAGCAAAGGCTAAAATAAAGGAACAAAAAACAATATATTAATAATAATAATAATAATAATAATAACAATAATAATAATTTAACACCTGTTTTCAATGCTGGCATGGGTTTGACAGTTTGATAGGTACTGGCAATACGGAAAAATGCACCAAGCTCCACTGTCTGCTTGGACATGATTTCTACAGCTGGATGCCCTTTCTGATGCCAACACTTTACAGAGTGTACTGGATGCTTTTGACATGACCCCAACAACAGTGAGTTCACCAAATAATTTACAAGACAAGGTCACCTAAACTGAGGCTGAGTAGTATTGAGGAAAGTGGCTCTGTGCGAGATGAGAGATTAGTGCATAAGTAGAAGGACAGAAATAGATGTTTTGCAGTAACGGAGGATACATGGGTTACCACAAGAGAGAGAGAGAGAGTGGAGCCTTTTTACTATAGGCACAAGGCTTGAAATTTTGTAGGAGGGAATTAGTTGATTACACTGCCCACAGTGCTTGACAGGTATTTATTTTATCAACTCCAAAAATATGAAAGGTAAAGTCAAGCATGGTAGAATATGAACTCAGATCATAAAAACAGACAAAATGCTTAGCAGCATTTTATCCAGCATTTTAATGCTTCAGTTGGCTCACTACCTAAATAAAAATAATAATGATGATGATGATCAGGATGAGAATATTAATAACAAAAGCACTCAGAGAGCACAAACCTCTGCCAAGTCAACACCAATGTCCTCTCAACGATTAGCCAGAGATGATTTTTTAAAATGAGAATATCTAAAATAAACTTGACTACTCTCACAAACGAGAATACTAAAAATGAACCCGAATGCTCTCAAAAATTGTGTAAAAAAAAAGAAATCCAGAATCGTTGTCCAGTACTGGATTGATCCCAAAATCGAATCAGTTCATGCCAGTCATGAGACTAAACATCCCTGAAAGTTTCACCTGAATTCATCTACCGGTTCTTGAGATATTTTGTCCATGGACAAACAAACAAACAAACGTGACTGAAAACAATACTACTGCCTCCACCAAGGCAAAGGTAATAATAATAATAATGCCCTCATGCAGCACCAGCTACTGTCTCTCATGGATTCTGATCTTAACTAATTGGAAGTGTTAACATGTACATGTTTTGCCTTGGTGTAAAAGCTAGGCTACAGCAAATATTCTGCTCAATACCACAGACTTGCTTGACCCTAACCAGTTGAGCATGTCTCTTGGTGGCTGATATGTGCATCTTTGATCACAAGCAGAAGTAGTGGGGGAGCATCATGGCCATGTGTGAAAAGAATTCCTTGGGGTTCGAATAATTTACCTCTGTAAACATGGGTTTTTCATTCAACATCCTTAAACAACTCTTATTCAGCGGGCTTTTGAATGGGATGGACTACTCAACCTGAACAAAATTCTAACTGGACCCCACCAGCAAGGACCTGCACTGTTTATTTTGATATGAAATCACAATGTTGCACACATATGGTTGTGATGCATGGGCCTGGTGTATCCCTGTCAGATGGGCAGTTATGATAAGTATACTGGGCTTTGTATATCATACCCCAGTGTCACTTTGATGGCATGCACTGCTCTCTCACTCAATAGTTATAGTAATAATAAAATACTTTCTACTATAGGTACAGCAAAGAAAGAAAAGTATAACCCTGGTCCTTAAAACTGAAGCTGAGGTAAGAAACCAAGTAGAGCTAGTGCACCATATGTCTGTCCACAGTCAACAGCTGCATTATGTAGTGGGACTAAAAACAATGAGTTTGGTTAGAGACATTATTTTGCCAGTAGTCTCTCCTAATGACAACAGCAACAACAAGCATAAAAGAGTCCAGCTGTATTCCTTATTCAGTACTCAACACAAACTCTTAGCTACTTACACTAAGATTGTTACTCAAATTTAAACAAGTACATTGGTGCAGGAACCCCTAGTGCTTATCACTGGCATGATTGGTGTATTTCATAGAGCAACTTCTAAGCGGAGGAAGATAATGAATTGTAGATGTATTCCTCTTTGTCCTTGATTCATGTGTATGTATGTATGTGTGTAGTTTTACTAGTTTTACCTTTTTTTTCATCTTTTTACTTGTTTCAGTCATTTGATTGTGACCATGTTGGGGCACCATCTTGAAAGGGTTTTAGTCAGACAAATCAACCCCATGATGTTTTTCTTTTTAAGCTTAGTAATCATTTTGGTGGGTGTAAACACACCAACACTGGTTGTCAAGTGATGGTGCTGGTGGTGGACAAACACAGACACAAACACACACACATGTGTATATACGATGGGCTTCTTTCAGTTTCCATCTACCAAGTCCATATACACAGCTTTGGTCAGCCCAAGGATATAGCAGAAGACATTTGCCCAAGGTGCCATGCTGTGGCAGAACCATGAGGTTGGAAAACAAGCTTCTTAGTACACAGTCACACCTTGTGCCTCTTCATTTTTATTTTACAGCTGCTTTCTATGCTGGCATATAATGAAATCATCATCATCACAAACACCATCATTGATTTTATGGTTTCTCTGTGCAAGCATGACTTAGACAGGAGTTGTTGAGGTAATTTTTATGAGCAAATGACGTTCATTATAGAAACTCATGAAGCTGCTTCTTACAACACACAAGAGTATGATACACATCCATGTGAGATACATGTTGCTTAGAACTTAGTAGCTGTATTCCCTTCATGTGCTTACAGCGGTTAGCAGTTATGGATCTCAATGCCAAGGCCCGAGCTTTCATGACTTTTCTTGAGGGAAAAATACAGCAGTAGTTTCCTATTGCTATTAGCCTATATATCTATTGTTTATTTTGCAAGTCTCCTATTCTCCCATTCTTATATTTGAGGCCCAGGGCCTTTTTAATTAAGAAAAAACACTAGTCATGTGACACTAAAGCATGTTCATATACTAGTGAGCTTTTGTGACACAAGTTCTAGGAGCCAGTGCTCTTCTGTGCCTTGTATGCCTTAGCTACCTCACCAGCTTCTGCTATTTGACTAAGAACTGGAGCTTTTTCCAGGCACTACCAACCTAGACTGAGATTACCAGCAGTAGTAATGACAAAAGTGTAATGCCATACTCTCCAGTACTCCTATACTCTTAAATTCGAATGTTTGCCTAAGACATCAGTTACATTACAAATATAAAATTCACTTTCCAGATTTTCAGGTAATGAATCAAACCAACCTATTCATGTTAAATGCTAAAATCAAAATAAAAAAAACTATCTTTTTTTTTGTCTTTTTTCTTTATTTGAAGTAACTACTGCATGATCACATTATCAGATAGTATATATATATATATATATAAAATCATCATGGGATATTTTTTCGTGCATGCAAATGTTGCTTACTATTTATCTATATTTGAATTTTCATGTTTTTGATTTGCATTGTAAAGTATGTATATGATGGCGTCAATACCTAACTATATTCATTTCACTAGGTTAAAGTAAATATCGTTGTATCTTTCACTTATTATTTATTTATTCTTCATCAAGTTTACCTGGACAACAAAAAGAAATCTAATCCATTGAAAATATGTTTGCAAACAAAGGGATGTCACTCCAACACGACAACCTCACATAGTATATTAATGTTTTATCTAAAGTATATACACAACCAAAACTGTTTTCTATAAGGAAGTTTGCATTCATATGCTAGTATCCAGATATTTACATTATCACTGATATATACACATACATAGGTGCTTACATGTGTCTGTGTTTACTAATACTACAAACTATTGTTATTCAAGTTTTATTTTCAATGTGAAAGGACAACTCTAAAGCTTTTACTTTAATTTCATTACTGTAAAAAATTGCAGAGGATCATATCTGTAATTCTTTTTACAATACACATACTAACGATATTCTCAATGAGACACAGGTGTATATATATAATATATATGTATATAGGTGTTTTCAGTTTGCCATGAGCTGATCACTTCCTTCCACTAAAATCATTTACTGTCTGCCAGGTGACTGAAGCTTGCTGGTTGTTTACAGCAACACAAATGATATTTTCCTGTTGTTGAATATACTTCTGCTATTCTCGCTTGTATGTTTCTAGATTCTCCTTGCATTTATGTATTTGCTAATGTTCACTTAAGTAGGGAACTGACTTTTCAGTTTTACCATACTCTTCACACTTGCTCCTTTTTGAACCACTGCTTCATTCTCCCATGATACTTAACAGCAGCTTTCTTGTGTATTTTTACAAAGTATGAATATGAGCTGAGTTGGACAGACTGTCTTTGTCTTGAAGCAGCTTGAAATGATTTCAAAGAATTATAGTAAAGTGATCTCTGATATTTACACCATTGGATAGTTGCTTCCAGTCATAAGGTTACAGAAATGGAAAGATCGTTTTGGAAATCTAGTGGAGAGACATCCTGTCACCAATGGTCTCAGTTCAGAGAATAATAAAAAAATGAACTCACTATCAAGAAAGGCCCATTTATTGAAAATGAGTTGGAAGCACTTTTGAAGAGATTGAAGAACAAGAAAGCCATTGGTTAAGATTAAGTATCGTCTGACGTATGAAAGATGAGAAGATTTAATGATATTCCCCAGCAATCCTGCAATGATGCAATCTGGGTCTGGACCTATTACTGACCACCAACTACAAAAGTATCACAAGGCTATTACAGCTAAAATCTCCACTACGATGATGCATAATAAAATCCAGTCTGAAATCAAGAAAATTCTTTGTCCATCTCAGAATGGATTCAGACAGAACAGATCAACACTTGGACATTGACTATGAGAAAAACCATCGAAGAAGCAAGAACAAGGAACTTAGAGGCAGTGTTACTCTGTGTGTACTTCTCGAAGGCCTTTGATTCAGCACTCTGAGCAAAGATGGCTGACAAAATGAGGCCCTACAGAATACTACAAGAAAAAATGGATGCAATCATGATGCTGTATAAGAATACAAAATTGGTGGTGTGATCCCCCAAAGGTGATAAAGCCATATTTAATATTCAGATGGCAGTACTAAAGGAGAAAATACTAACATCCTTCTTGTTCATTATAACACTGAACTTGTAACATTGGTTTTACTCAACAGAAAACTAGAAGTAGGTGATATCCAGCTAGGAATATGGCTGTTTATGCAGATGACCTTGCACTATTTGATGACAAGGTAAAAAATGCTGAAAAACCACTGCCTGCATTAGAAAAGGCAGCTTCCAGGATCAAACTTTATGTGAATGTTGGGAAAACTGAATACATATGCTTTAACCCTTTTGTTACCAAACCACCCGAAACCGCCCGAAAAAAATTTGGGTTAATGTGACCAAGCCGCCCCAAACCGCCCGAATTTACCTGTTCATATTTAAATGAGAATATCAGAGTAAATCTCTTTAGTACATTCGTGAAAACACGTATTATACTTCATAAACAGTTCAACTACAGTTTTGTACAAAAATCGAAGTGTAATTTTAATTCCGTGAATTATGGGAGATTTTTTCCCGAAATTTGTTCCTATTGTGTTTTCAAAATTTGTAATTCTGACAAAAAATGGATACAAATTTCATTATATCAAGCAGCGAGTCAGAATTCGAAGGATTTTCTACTGAAGACCTTCATAAATCTAACTCTATGACTGAAAAAAAAAAGTATGTGGTATTTGATAATGAATCTGATGTTTCATTTTCCGAAAGTGAAAACAGTGAATCTGAGAGCTCCAACAGCGATAAAGAAAATGAATTGGCACCTGAATGGAGTGAAAATTTAAAAACTGTTTCTTTCGGTGATTTTTCTGAAGAAACTGGACCAAGCCACAGACTTTCCCAGAAGAGTAAAGCCTTAAACTATTTCTTTTTACTTTTTCGAATGAGCCTATTTGAAATCATTACGGCAGAAACAAACCGTTACGCTAAACGTAAACAAAGCGAAAGAAAGGATAGTTTGTTATTTCCCACAACCTTAAATGAAATTAAAGCCTATTTTGCCATAAATATTATTATGGGTATCAGAAATTTACCCAGAATAACAAATTCTATCGTAAAATTTTGTTGTATACCCAATTGAATATTAGCTAATAACCCATTTTCTATAGCGATGTTTGAACAAAATTTTAATAATTTTATATATTGTTGAATTTACCTGTATCTACCTGCAATTAGAGTCACTTTGTGACAAAAATTATAGTATAGAATTGGTTGAGAACATTTCATTAAATTATCTTCCAAAATTCATGTTAATATATTGATAAATAAAAAAGTTATAGTTGTTTAATGAAACCAGACTAAATTTATGATTACGTTAGAAATTAATTGAAACACATAAGGGGTGTATTTTGGTCAGAAATATAGTAACAAAAGGGTTAACCAGAAGGGACAGATCAGTTTGTTGAGTGGAGGTGTAACGTGATCAGAAACAGGACCCGGCAAAGCAGGGGCTGGACCTACATCCTCAGGTATACCATTAGGTATGGTTCCCTGGGGAAGAGGAACCCTGGTGCAGTTAATTGTAAACTCCATAGTCTTTTCAAATGGCTAATAATGTGCGCGCGCGCCACTACTACGCACATTGGAAAGCATTGTACATGGAGAAGAGTCAGCTCCCAACCAAACAACACCAAACAAACACCCACTCTCCTACCCTGATGGAATGTCCAGGGATACAGGCATCCAGTAACAGGACCTCCATAATGCCATGATGGACCGTGAAGTTTGGCGTAGCATGGTAAATTCCATTTTCTCGACCACGGTCGAACAATGATGATGATGATTGTTGAGTGGGGCATCTCTGAAGAAAGCTAAATGTTTCACTTATCACTTCTGTGATATGCAATCCATCAAAAAAGTTGTATCAAATCACATAGCAAAAACATGGAGTGCACTGGACAAGTTAGGAATAATTTGGAAATCTATACTGCCTGGTCAGAAGAAAACAGAATTCCTCAGAACCGTAGTAGAATCAGTTATTTTTTGCTGTTCAGAGATATAAAGTGAGCTTGATGGAACTTACGTATGTCACATTCTGTTCTCACCAAATCATGGAAACAGCATCCAGAACTTTATGAAATATCCCCCGACATACCATCAATCATTTGAGAGTGGAGGACAAGATATGTTGGTCACTACTACTGAAGCAAAGATGAATTAGTGAGTGAGCTCCATTTGTGGATCTTGAGCCATGAGAATTTTCATGTCAGATGACCAAGAATGATATACATTAATCAACTCTCTTGTGTGATAGCTATATACTAAAATGTGATAGATGAAAGATGTTATGCAGGATCACACTTCATACACAAGCATCAAATAATTTTCCTTTCACTCTGAGAATAAAACCCTTTGTGTTATCAGAGACAACAGCCCCTTGCACTTTTTTGACTCTGGTCTTAATTTAGCTATGTTTCCAAAACACCTACTTCAACTGTTAAGTGGGTTACCTGGGTAAAAAAAATCAAATACTACTACTAGCAAGCCTTCCATATATTTGAAAAATCTATTTCACATTTGTGAGTGCATGCATGTGTATGAAAGTCTGCTTACATGCACACATATATATGTAGCCACATACAAGTCTATTCACTCAACCACACATACATATCCATACATATGAAAGATGAAAATATCAAGAAGATACAATTTAAAATAGGGCCTCAGGCTATATGGCATACCATTAAGATTTTAAATAGACACTTGAGCATATAGGAGAAAAAACATATTAATTCTAAATGTCTAACATTTTAGTTTTATGTTTCAAAATAAATAACTTTTCCAATGTACAAATACTATATAAAAACGTTTGATTATATACAGGAAACTATTTTGTCTACAAGTCCCCATTTTATGACATAAGGTACATAACTATTTCTCAATAACAACACATTCAATGCCAAATTTATGTCTGCTCGCCTTTGTAGTGTATAAAATGCATAGCTATGCTACTGCAGTCAACCCTTAAATTGACTCCTGGTTATAGCTGTACAATTAATGACATTTAAGGTCAATACTGGACATTAAAGTGATGCATATATTACATATTCCTTGAGGCAATGTCCATTAACTGGGCATACACTTGTAAAAAGACAATTATATTCTCTTGCTTTATTTCCAATAATATTCTGATTATTTAATTTCTTCATAATCTTCCCATTGTTAATGGCTATGACAGAATTAGCAAAGTTCGTTAACGCAATTAGCAAATTTTATTATATTTATGCTCAGGGGAAAATGCCTTCTGATAAATTAATGGAATGTTTTGCTTATTTTCGTACTTACAATCATGAAAAATTGGGGATTATTTGGTAGTCTCTCTATTCTGTTTCTTCTCATTATTTTCTGTCTGTCTACTATATTTAATGGCTTCCTTGAAAACACAAGATACCAGGGCATTTTTATACACATTCATTGTTCTATTAAAAGCTACTTCACATGAAATGCTGATATTCACTTGCTCAGGAGTTTAGCTATATTACTAAAAGTATAAGTTGGTCTATATATGATGATGAATCATTAGATTGGTACAGCATATTATCCAGATATCTTGATAGTTGACTAATATTGTGATTATAAAGTTCATGTCAACAAATAAATCATTAAATACTAACAACTCTGCTTATATTTTTGGGCTATTGAGAAACCATCATTTCTACAAAACCCTCCAATTATGGTATGAAACCTCTTATGAAACAAGGTTTAAAATATAATTCCATTAAATCTGTAATTTCTGCAGAATCCTTGGCACTTGTACTTACATCAAAGAGAACTTCAAGATTTTGTTTCATCAACTGAACACTTTCAGAAAAAGATTACATTTTCTGACAAAAATAATTATATCTGTTCTAATCTGTTGTGGTAGTATGAAGTTTTATTTTTAAAAAAGAGCTTTTAGTAGATGTTTTTGTAACCAAAGAATAATGACCAACTATGTCAAACTGTGTGGATATGCATACTAATAGTTTAAAAATAATGGATTTAAACTAACAATGGATGCTCCATTATTCCAAAGTATTTTCTGGAGTTTTATGAACGTCATTTCTTTTGCATAACATCAATTTGCTAATTTTCCTTAGTTTGGCTTAATGAGTATAATGGAGAAATGATTTGAACAATTTAGTCCATAGTTCTTGTCAGTTATATAAGGTCTCTTTTGTTCAAGCAAGTTCACTTTATGTTAAGACGATGCAATAAGTTCCGTCTCCTTATTAGCAGAATATAAAGTATCAAAGGTGTCTTTTTTGTAGATGTTGCACCTGCTATTTTTCAAAAGATCATTCTAAGTGTTGAAGTCCCATTTAAATGTATTTCTAGATCTGTCTGTTTTTGTGATAAATTTTCTTTATGTTCTATAACAATTTATGCTGTAAGGTGTTACATATATTCTTGAACTTCACATTCTTCTTCATTTTGAACTGTCTTTCTCAAAAAGTTCAAATAATACATTTCTAGGTAGACATCTTTTGGTGCTGAAGCCATAATTCAAATCGTTTGATTCCTCATTTTTGTAAAAAAAAAAAAAAAACATAAAAAAAAAAACAATGCCTTTTAAGACATTCACTTATTTAAATTTTCTCTACATTGCTTTAGACTTTTAACAAACTGCTTGTTAGTGTGTTACCATATAGTTTTGATGGTAAAATCTACTGCATAGTTATTCTCAATCAGTAGCTATGCTTAAAATACAAAGAGAGTTCAATTCAAAGAGGAGCTTCAAAATGATAAAAATAAATGAATCCTCACAAACTCTATACAATGATACAGAGCATAATACATAATTTCAATAGCTTGATTGTCCTTCAGATGCATTACAGCTAAAAGTTTCACCATTTCTAGATTTATAGGTAATGAATCAAAACTAACTTTCCATGATAAGTGCTGAATTCAAAATGAAGATAAATCCATTTTCTTTAATATGCACACTTGAAACAGCATTAGATTAAAATACTGATATATCTAATGTATATAATATAATGTAGAACAGCACCAGCTGTAATACTAACCTTTTAATATTCAGATTACTCTGTCAAATATAGAGATTATTTATCTACATTGTTTTGAATTAATCATGCATCATCTCTTAGCTTTGAGATTTCAATGATGTGATTGTCTATGTTTTAGAATGGCATTTTAGGGTGGGTATGAGAGTCCAGATCTCACCAGTTTGGTCATAAACAGGTAGAATATTTGAGCCAGATGTGGCTGGTTTAAATGCTAAAGGGTTGATGTATGCATATGAAACAACATCAGATTAAAATACAGGTATGTATAACATTCATAATGTATATACAAACATGGAATGGCACTATCTGTAATATTTTGTCACAGAAAAACATCTCAAAGAGACTTACTCTTTTACTTGTTTCAGTCATTTGACTGTGGCCATGCTGGAGCACTGCCTTTAGTCAAGCAAATTGACCCCAGGACTTATACTTTGTAGACCTAGTAATTATTCTATCAGTCTCTTTTGCCGAACTGCTAAGTTACAGGGACATTAACACACCAACATCAGTTGTCAAGTGATGTTAGGGGGACAAACACAGACACACACACACACACACATATATATATATATATATACATACATATATGACGGGCTTCTTTCAGTTTCCATCTACCAAATCCACTCACAAGGCTTTGGTCGGCCCAAGATTATAATAGAAGAAACTTGCTCAAGGTGCCACGCAGTGGGACTGAACGCAGAACCATGTAGTCGGTAAGCAAGCTACTTACCACACAACCACTCCTACGCCTATGTGAATCAAAAGAACACATGGCTCATTCAAACAGCGCTTTAATCTAATAATTGGTCTATTCAGTGATGAACACACTCTTTGAATTGACTATCAGACTTCACAATTATCAGCTGCTATATGGAAAATTATATTAGGATGATTTTTTATATATCATTTTCTCTAAATTTTAATTTTCAAGTATTTATTTGTACTGTGGAACATGCTTTTAATTAGTGTATTAATAATGGCATTAGATATATTTATTATAATTAAATGGATTGAAAATTATTATAAAATAAAGTGAAAATACTTTTGATTTGTTAAACGTCATTGCAAACAGAAAATTGGTACCCAAAAGGAAGATTGGTATCATTGGGTGTTGCCTCGGATTATTCAAATAAATGTAGTTAAAGGTATAATGACATTGACAATATAGTAATTGCCATGGTGTATTTATATATTTAGTGTCACACATAGTGCCCATACTAAAATTGAATATCTTTGTATATAACCACACAACCATAGAATTCATACAGCATCAAAAGATAGCTGTGTTAGAGAGGCATCCCTTCACTTGCAAACATTTTTCAATGGAATTTTTTGTTGTCCAGGTAAACTTGATAAAGAATAAATAAATAAATACATAAATAAATAAATAAATAAGTAAAAGATACAATGATAGTTGCATCAAACTGGTGAAATAAAAATGGCTAGGCATTGACGCCATCATATACATATTTTACAATGTAAATGGAAAATGAGAAAATTCAAATATTGAGAGATAGTAAGCAATATATGCCTGCAGGAAAAGAAAAATACCAATATAATTTTATATGCTCAAACTGATAATTGTGAGCTTTTTTTCTTTTTCAGTCTTTTTCTTTTGATTTTAGCATTTAGCATGAATATGTGTCTTTGATATATTAATCCAGTACCTGAAGACCAGGAAATGGTAGAACTTTTGTTTGGTTGTAACTGAAAGACAATCCATCTATGAAATATATATATATTCTAGTTTAGTGTTATTTTGTATTATATTACTATGTTGACTTCATTTTGTTTGATTCGCATTTATCACAGCAGCTAAATGTGGTGACAAAACTCAGAGTAATAGCTGAGTAAAATCATGATCAAAATGAAAGGCATATTCAAATCTAACATTAAAACACACATTCAATGTAACCCACTAGAGTTTTTATTTTTTTTAAACTGCTAACTATGCTTGTTCAGTTGGCAGTTGTTACTATTACTTACAGAAACTATACAGTAAACAGAACATGCATACCAACTATTTACACGTACATAACTTTAAGGTTTCCATTGACATAATTTTGCTCAGGACACAACCAATTCACACTTTAGGACTAATTTTAAACAGTTTTCATTCTTGGATTCTACAAGGAGTTCCAAAAGTAAGTCAATGGTTAAGCAGGATTTATTTATGAAAACCAACCAGTTTCACTTACTAGGCATATGTCAGCCAAGAGGAATAGTAGGAAACACTTGTCAAACATAGCATGGAGTGAAGCTTAACCTAAAACCACATGGTTTGAATTGGAATTCTAAAATAGACTTATGCCTGCTTGCACACACACACACACACACACACACACACAGATGCACATATCCCTCTATCATGTTTTTCATGCCTCTTGTGAATGTGAAGATGTAAAGTAAAGAATTCTCTTCAGTCAACAGTTCTTTGTAATACCATGAAAACTTGCTCCCAATACACTTAGTAAAGTGGTTGATGTTCAGAAGGGCATCCTGTCATAGAAACCAACCCAAAAGTGACACATGCTTAGATGAGAAGTAGCTCTGAATGTGCTAGCTCTAACTGTGGTGACACGCCCAACACATACCTGCACCAAAAGTAAACATAAAATGATGATGATCAGGATACTTCAATACACATCTTCATGCCTTCATTTATCTTTCATTTGTTTCAGTCGTTTGACTGTGGCCATGCTGGAGAGCCACCTTGATGAATTTTTAGTCAAATGAATCAACCGCAGTACTTCTCATTTTATCTTTTAAGCTTGGTATTTATTCCATCAGTATCTTTTGCCAACCTGCCAAGTTATGAGGACATCAACACACCAACACCAATTGTCAAACAGTAGTTGAGGACAAACACAGACACAAAGACATACACACACACACATATATATATATATGCAACAAGCTTCTTTCAGTTTCCATTTCTCAAGGGTTCTGTCAGCCCAAGGCTGTAGTAGAAAACACTTGCCCAAGGCGCCATGCAGTGAGACTGAACGCAAAACCATGTGGTTAGGAAACACACACATATGTATACATACTCACAACACACAAAACACACACACACATACATACATACATACACACTCACATAGACATTTATTTATTGCACTTTAATTTCAGAAGACTCTTTTAGTTACTCTTGTCAGTTTCGATTCTCTTTGACAAATATAAACAAAGAAGAAAAAGAAACAAACCACAGAAAGAAAAGGAAAAGAAACAAGTGAAAATGAATAGTGGAAGTGTCAACTTGAAGAATGATATGGAAAGACTGTGTTTCTGCAATTCCAAATTTCAACATCGAATCTCAAACTACAGCTGACATAAATAATAAGTTAGAATTCACAATATATTTGCAAGAATTTGGAATTTACCAGGAATTTTATGAAATTGATATATTACAATAATGAATCTTAAATCAACTGAACTGCATCCAGAAACTACTCTTATTGGAAATTTGGACAGAAATATCAAAATTAAATTTATTATTGTCAGTATTGTTGTTATTATTCTTATCGTTAGTAGTTGAGGAAGTAGGTATGTGTGTAGGTGTGCATATATACACCTATATTCATATATATGTATACACACACACACATATATATATATACATACATACAAAAATATATGCATATACCTATATATATATATATATATATATATATATATATATATATATGGTAAACTGAGGGACTGCTGCAGGCTCCAGACTGATTCAGCATGGTTTCTATGGCTAGATACCCTTCCTAATGCCACCCACTCCGAAAGTATAAGTGAGTACTTCTACATGGTCCCAGCATGGGTGCCAGCTGCGTGATATCAGTACCTGCCATGACTATAATTTCCCTTGACTTGCTAGATCTACTCAAGCACAACATATTGCCAAAGGTCTCAGTCATTTGTCATTGCCCCCATGAGGCCCAACACTCAATAGGTGCTTTTTACAGGCCTTGGGAACAGGTGCTAATTATGTGACACTGTCACAGGCCACATTACCTCCACAACACCCAACACCTGAAAGGCACTTTTTAAATGCCACCAACATGAGTACCAATTCTGTGACACTAGCATTAGCCACAACAATGATTTCACTTGGCTTGACAGGTCTTCTCAAGCACAGCATACAGCCAAGGTCATTGGTCACTGCCTCCATGAGGCCCAACATTCAGAGATTATACTTCACCAACTTGTCCCATGTCTTCCTGGATCTGCCCCCTCCACAGTTAGAAATTGGTACTTCCTTACACAGCTGTCCTCATTCATATGCATCACCTGACTGTACCACAACCATATATATATATATATATATATATATATATAGATATATATATGTCATCATCATCATCGTTTAGCGTCCGCTTTCCATGCTAGCATGGGTTGGACGGTTCAGTCTGATCTGGCAGTGTTTCTACAGCTGGATGCCCTTCCTAATGCCAACCACTCCGTGAGTGTAGTGGATGCTTTTTACGTGTCACCGGCATGGTTTTACATGCCAATTATGTATATTTAAAAGAAGGAAAGAAAGTGGAGATCAGAAAGTTAATAATTGTTTATTATTAACGGGAAATTAGCCATCTTCACTTACAGCCGTTTCAATTAATACTCAATAAACATTAAATTTACATTTATGTAACATGTGCACAACACCATCAGAGAAAAAGAAATGTACATTTGGATGTTATATGTGTGTTTATGATTTAATTTTAGCAGACTAAAATGAATTCATAAGCAGACATAATGTTTATTGAGCATTAACTGAAACGGCTGTAACAGAAGATGACCAGTTTGCTGTTACTAATAAACAATTATTAACTTCCTAATCTCCATTTACTTTTCTTCTTTTAAATGAATATAAACTATATGTTTTTCGATATACCTATCATTTTAAGGAAATTCATTGCCCTAAAATACTAGGTATTGAACCAGTATTTCCTTGGCTGAAACCATCCCTTAACAAGGTTTACACATCCTCTAATTAAATTTATAAAAATTGGTGCAGGCGAGGCTGTGTGGTAAGTAGCTTGCTTACCAACACATGGTTCCAGGTTCAGTCCAATATGTGACACATTGGGCAATTGTCTTTTACTATAGTCTCAGGCTGACCAAAGCCTTGTGGGTGTATTTGGTAGATAGAAACTGAAAGAAGCCTATTGTATATATATATATATAAACAATTGCAGCGTGGAAGGTGTTTATAAGCCATTTAAGAAACATACAAAAACCATTAGATTCACTTCAACATTTAAATTTAATTTGTCAAAATATTTTCATCTCTTTGAGACCACAACCTGTTCACTGACAAAATTCCGTGCTGCATCTGAGAAAGTAACAGTTAGTTCATGATATATATGTACGTATGTATGTGTGTATGTATGTATGTATGTATGTATGTATGTATGTATGCATGTATGCATGTATGCATGTATGCATGTATGTATGCATGCATGTATGTATGTATATATGTGCATATGCATGTATGTGTGTACATGTACGTGCGAATGCATGTGTGCATGCCAATACGTATGTATGTATGTAAGTATGTACTTACGTATGTATGTGAGTATTTAGGAGTGTGTAGATGTGTCTGTGTGTATGTACATGTGAACGTATGTTTATGTACTGATATGCGTCAGTTCAAGTTGCATATATGACTGTTACTTTGTTGAAGATTGTATACACACACATATACATGTATATAGACACACACACATATATATATGTGTGTGTGTGTGCGTTTGTCCCTCTCACCACCGTCTAACGGTGAATGGATACGTCTTAGATACATATATGCACATATAACCTTATACATATATACATGTACACACATTCATATAGACACTTACACACACTCACAAATATACATATAATCTTAAAGTATACACACATATACACATATCCATCTCTCTCTCTCTCTCTCTATATATATATATATGACAGTCTTTTCAAGGACAATAGTTAAAATTCAAATTTGCTTTATTTTATTCTATTTATTCTTTTTTTACATGCATACATATACAATACATACATATATCTACACATACTCATATGTGCATGCATGTACATACTTATACACAACACACAACACATACACACACATATACTTCTACACATACGTACATATGTACCAAACTATGTACGCTCATATGGTTATATATAACTGCATATATGTATTTTAGTATCATGCATTTCAACATGTATGTATAGATTACCACATGTAAACGAGAGAAAGGGGTGGCTTTAGAATGGTACTCCCAAGTGAAATCTGGATGTTACCCCATTCGGATTTATGGTTGTGAGTGGGATTGTAGTCTTGTATACAGACAGTTTCAGTGACTTGTCTCAGCATTGCATCAGTGGGATGTGTGGATAGGATGTTTAACTTAAGTCTCCCTAAGGAGCCCTTGTGGCAGTCTACAGCATGCTGATAGAAGATGGGGTTTGCTTTCTTTTCAATGTAGTTGTCCAGGTGTTCTTTGAACCTATCATTGATACTCCTAGAAGTCTCACCTATGTATGACTCTGGGTTAGTCATGCAAGCTCCTTCTTGGCACTTAATTTGGTATACAGTGCTCTTGGTTTTGCAGTTCACATGTGGGTTTGTAGAACATACTGCACAATTATTTTGGCACGTGATTCCATCAAATGGATATGATCTACATAAAACAGATTTGATAGTCCTACCAGTCTTTTCTACAACTTAGATTTTAAGGCCAGCTGTGCGCAGGATTTTCTTAAATGCCTTACTTAATTCGTTCTTAGGTGTGGTGTCAACAAACATTATACTGCACATGGAAGGCTGCATCATTACTCATGTAAATACCCAAGTCACGTACTGACTGTGTTTTGTGATTGCAATCCCTCCAGGGATATATATATATATTTATACACACACACACACATATATATATATATATATATATATACATATATATACATACATATATATATATATACACACTTATATATACATGCATATATATATATATATACACACTTATATATACATGCATATATATATATATATATACACACTTATATATACATGCATATATATATATATATATATATAATATATATATATATATATATATATATATAAGAAATAATTGCGATTCAATTGAGTTAGGTACTTAAGTTGAAGCACCAAGTTAGTGTGGTATTATCTGTACAACTCAAAGTAAGGTGAATAAAATCAAATTAAAATAAGCAACAGGGTATCAAGAGGTGATGCAGTATGACTGTTTCAAGTGGCTCCATTTAATTGAACAATGCAATCATTACATCAGTTTAAATGCAGGTCTATCCTCAGCTGCATAAATAAATAAATAGAATATTTTAATCAGTTGCACACATTACTATGATTTTACTCAAATTTTCTAATAGAGCAAGAAGAGGGGGAAAGTCCAAGTTGCTACTAATGTGACTCAGAACATGCTACACCTCTAAGAACTGTATGAAGTTTGTTAGGTCATAGCTTGTAAATGATTGTGGTTCACTTTTAATCTATTAGTCTTTTTTTATCAACTACCAAATCTAAGACTAGAGGACAGTGTCTGTTTAGAGAAGATAGGCAGAGTGAGTTGACAGTTTATAGCTGGGTATGATTGTGAATATTATCAGGATTTAGAAAATGTATAAGTAAATGTATAAATGTAAAGCAAGCTTTATAGAAACCACCTTATAAGTAAATGATTAAGTACAGGTATGAAGATTAATCTAATTCTATGTAATCTTCCCTTTCTAATGTTGAAAATTTGTATACATACACAGTTATCTACCCTGGTTATAATATTTTTAGTAATCTTATATTTTATCTTCATACAACATAACAATATTGTTTATATATAATCATCCATTGTACCTCATGATAATTTCCTCTGTATTATCATAAGTTTTATCAGCGTCTTGCTCCTTTAACTGGTAATTAACACCTTGATTTAGGGTCTTCTCCCCAGCCTCCTTTATAGACATTTACTTATACAGTTTCTAAATCCTGACAATATCTATGACCATACCCAGCTACAAACTGTCAACTCTATCCATACACTGTCCTCTAGTCTTAGATTTGGTAGTTGATAAAAAAAAAAGATTAATAAATTAAAAGTGACCCACAATCATTTACAAGCTATGACCCTAACAAACTTCATACAGTTCTTAGAAGTGTAGCATGTTCTGAGTCACATTAGTAGCAACATGGACTTTCTCCTTCTTACTCTATTAGAGAATTTGAGTAAAATTATATTAATGCCTGCAACTGAAAATAAAAATTCTATTTATTTATCTATGCAGCTGAGGATAGCCCTGCATTTAAACTGATGTAATGATTGCATTGTTCAATTAAATGGAGCCACTTGAAACAGTCGTACTGCATCACCTCTTGTTATCCTGTTGCTTATTTTAATTTGATTATATATACATACACATATATATATACAAATATACGTGCATGTATGTGTGCATATATATATATATATATATATATATATATACATACACATTTATACATATATATATAGATGTATGTATATATATATATACACATATGTATGAAAATATATATATATATATATATACATATACTCTTTACTCTTTTACTTGTTTCAGTCATTTGACTGCGGCCATGCTGGAGCACCGCCTTTAGTCGAGCAACTCGACCCCGGGACTTATTCTTTTTGTAAGCCCAGTACTTATTCTATCGGTCTCTTTTTGCCGAACCGCTAAGTAACGGAGACATAAACATACCAGCATCGGTTGTCAAGCAATGCTAGGGGAACAAACACAGACACACAAACACACACACATACATATATATATATATACATATATACAACAGGCTTCTTTCAGTTTCCGTCTACCAAATCCACTCACAAGGTATTGGTCAGCCCGGGGCTATAGCAGAAGACACTTGCCCAAGATGCCACGCAGTGGGACTGAACCCGGAACCATGAGGCTGGTTAGCAAGCTACTTACCACACAGCCACTCCTGTGCCTATGTGTATGTATGTATCATCATCATCATTTAATGTCTGCTTTCCATGCCAGCATGAGTTTGACCGAAAACTGGTGAGCCACTGGGCTGCACCAGGTTCCAATCTGATTTGCCAAGGTTTCTACAGCTGGATGCCCTTCCTAATGCCATCCGCTCTGAGAGTGTAGTGGGTACATTTTACGTACCGCTGGCATGGGAGCTATTGACCTGACACCCACATCGGTCATGAGTATGGTCTCATTTGGTTTTACAGGACAACACAAGCACTGTATATCACCAAGGGTCTTGGTTACCTGTCACTGCCACCATGAGGCCCAATGCTCAAATGGTGCTTTTAACGTCACTGGCAGTATATATATATATATATATATATATATATAACGTGAAGACTGGATACACTGGCCCAGGAAGAATTGCAATCCCTGAGTCAAAATCAGTGCGTGACCTGGGCATTGACATGAGCAATGATGCATCTTTCCAAATGCATATTGCTAATCTGGTGATAAAATGCAGACGGTTAGCTGGATGGATTCTCCAAACTTTCAGAACAAGAGAGAAGGAGACACTGATGGTCCTATGGAAAACATTTGTCCTCAGCCGCTTGGACTACTGCTCCCAACTTTGGTCACCACACAATATAAAACAAACAGCAGAACTCGAAGCAACTCAGAGAAGCTACACAAAGAAAATCGTCTCAATGCAAAATGTCAGCTACTGGGAAAGACTGAAGGTATTAAACCTCTTCTCCCTGGAGCGGAGGCGGGAGAGATATGCAGTGATATACATCTGGAAAATCCTGGAGGGTCTTGTCCCAAACTTTGGCATTCAAAGTTACTCCAACCGCAGAACGGGGCGCCGCTGCGTGGTGCCAAGGATTCCAACATCACCATCAAAATACAGGTCCAGATACTGCAACAGCTTGGGTTTCAGAGGACCACAGCTCTTTAACATCCTCCCTAAATGCCTGAGAGACTTACATGGTGTGGATGTGGTTTCTTTAAAATTAAACTGGATCTCTTCTTGTTGGGAGTCACAGATGAACCTACCTCACGACAGGAGACACGGATGCGGGCAGCAGCATCGAACTCCCTTGTTGATCAAGTGCCACGTATCAGAGGTGGATTCACAAACTAGTGTAGCTCATTCAGCGGTGGTGCCCCAGCATGGCCGCGGCCTTCGGGCTAAAACATTTTTAAGGATTTAAGGATTTTATATATATATGTATATATGTATATGTATGTATGTATGTATGTATGTATATATATATATATGCATGCATATATATATACACATATATGCATACATTATATATATATATATATATATATATATATAGTGTGTGCTTTTGATATATGTTTTATTGACTATATATAAGTATTTATATATATCAATATGTATATATAAGTATCAATATATATTTATATATATAAATATGCATGTACATATGGGTGTTCATATGTATACATATATTATTCAATTTTCCTATTTGTTAAGATATTTTCCCATTTTTTTTGTTAAATGACACATTTTATCACCTCTACATGACTTCACACTCTATTCATACATTCACATGTACATATACATAGATACATGCATAGATACATACACATTTGTATATATGTGCATAAATTCATATGTAAATAAATACATCTGTAGTGTAACTATACACACACACACACACATATATATATGTATGTGTGTGTGTGTATGTATATACATACACACACATATGCATAGCTTGACTCAATTTATTTTGATTTCCATCAATGATTCTAATCAGAAAGAATGGTGAAATCAAGCAATTGCGAAATTGAAGAATATTGGTATTTGTTTTGTATTTTATTGCTTCATATCCAACCATTATACTAAGTTAAACACAAACACATACACATGCTCATACACACACACACACACGTACATATCTTTCATATATGAATATAAATATATATACATATACATGTATACGTGTGTTCATATCTAAATATATATATATATATATATATATATATATGTATTAAGAGAGAGAGAGCAACAGAGAATGAGAACTTATACATGTGTGTGTGTGTGTGTGTGTTGAATTATTGGTGAATAAAATTGAAATGAGGTGTATATTTATTAAGACATATTCTTCTCTATTCTCTTGAAACAAATCAGGCATCACAAAGTAAAAGTGAAATTCTTCATGTTCCAGTTTGCTTTGTTTAACATACTTACATCTATATTCCACTCACAGAACAAATGATGGAACAGGCAGCTGTGTCTTTAATAACAAACAACAGCAATGATTACATTGGCTAGGGACATCACTGCGATGAAGATGATGGTGGCGGTGGTGGTGGTGGTGGTGGTGGAACTGGTAGTGATGGTGAAGGTGGTGGTGGTGGTGGTGGTGGAACTGGTAGTGATGGTGAAGGTGGTGGTGACAATGATGATGCTGGTGATGATGACGATCATGACAACAACAACAATAATGATAACAGCAACAAAAATGGTCGTGTTGGTAACAGATGATGATGATGATAATGGTGATGGTGGTGGTGATGGTGAGGGTAGTGGTTGCACTGATGTTGATGGGGTGGTACTGGTACTGACGATGATGATGCTAGTGATGATGATGGTGATGACAACAGCAATAAAAATGGTGGTGCTGGTGATGGATGATGAGGATGATGATGATAATTTTGACAACAACAATGATGATGATATTGAAATTTATGTTAGTGATGATGATAATGAGAATTTTGATAATGATAATCATCATCACATTAAAAGCTATATAGGACAATAAGAGCAGCAAGAACAATGATGGGGATGATGCTAATTAATGGTGGTGATTATGATGATGGGAATGATGTTTAATGCTGGTGATAATGATGCTGAAGATGCTGACTGTTGTGATAATAGCAGTCATAATATTGGTGGTTATGGTGATAACAATGATGATGATGTAATGATGGCAGTGATAGAAATGACGATGATGGTGATGATGGTGATGGTGATGTTGATGTCATTGAGATGATGGTAGTGATATCAGTGCTGAAAATAATGACGCCAGCATCGATGATGATGAAGACAATCATGATATTGAAAATGTTAATATATCGATAATACAAATTACTTTTCTTTCATATCTGATATTAAATTGTTTTTGTAACTTATCTTAATGGAGATGATGTGATGGCACTCATGCTCTATGACATTTTACCTACATGATAAAACTTCTTCAAATTAAGAATTCACACATACATACACCCACACCCACACATATGTGTAATACTTTCCATTGCTAAACCTTATTCAAGCAACAAAAGAAACCTTGTCATCATTGTATATTTGAATCTTATGAAATCCTTTCTGCCAACCTAAATTTGCTCAATAGACATTCTGAATTAATTTCTGCTTGTCAACACAAGATATTTACAGGCCTTAAATATTTAAACCAACTTCATTTCCAAATAGGTAATTTATTATTTCCACATCAAATAGAAGATGACAGTAAACTACCTCTATATACCTTTCTCATTTAATCTTAGCACACAGTTAAACAACATATATTCTCGCCTTTGAACTATTCAGATAGGGAAAGTAGTGACTCCTTATAATTAATTACACATTTGTAAATTACACTATCCCCTCATCAATACATTACCACTACAATATACTAATTCTGTAATAGCTTATTGTGTTTACTCACATTTATATAAGTGTCATGAGAACTGGCCTTTAATGGGGACATTTTATCTACTACTACTTCGATTTATTCTTTCTGCAGGCTGTCACCCATTCCATAAATTTTCCAGCACTCCCTAATTTATTTCCTCACTTATAGTCTGACTAAATCACCTACTAATCAATTTAATTAAAACCTTACAAGGATGACTCTTGAGTTTGAATTCAAACAAAGTTTTATTTCTAAACACTAAATTCACAAAGCAAATAGTATTGAGTCATTCCATAAATAATGTGGGTTTTTCAATTGGATGAACTAAAAGTTGGAGGGCCCGCATAAACTTGCTATAAAAGTAGGTAGTAATTTTACCTTGTACTTAGTGTGAGTTTTGAAGAGTGCAGTTCAATTTTAACAGTTATTTTTTCAAAGCTATAATGGAAGTGACAAAGGAGCATATTCGGCATATTTCGCTTTATGAGTTCAATAAAGGCAACAATGCAACAGAAAGTGCGAGGAATATTAATGCAGTGTATGGGGATCAGAAAATAAGCGTAAGCCAGTGTCAATGGTGGTTCCAGAAATTCCAAGTCAGAAACTAGTCTAAAAGACATGCCTTGTCCTGGAAGATCTGTAGAGCTCAACGAGGATGTCCTGCAAACCCTGATGGAACAAAATCACATTGTAACTGATGAGGAACTAGCAGAGAAGCTTGGATTTGGTCATTCAACTATTCATCAACAACTATGTGTTATGAGAAAAGTCGTCTGCAAATTGTATCAATTGGTTCCTCACAAACTTTCCCAGTCTAATCACGTGCAGAGAGTGAATATGCACTCTTCTATGCTGTCACATCTCATGTGACAGCATAGAATGAATGAGCCCTTTTCAAACCAAATAGTGACTGGTGATGAGAAATGGGTTCTCTCTAAAAATGTCAAGCACTGGAGACAGTGGGTAGGGAAAGGAGAAACACTGGCATCTCAGGATAAAGAAGTTCTTCACCCATGTAAGGTGTTGTTACCTGCTTGGTGGGATATGAAAGGTTTAGTCCACTTTGAACTTTTAAACCCAAACCTAATGATAACAAAGGAGATCTACTGCAAGCAGCTTGAGCGGCATAAGTCAGCACTAGAAGTAAAACGACTATCTATGGTTTCAAGATGAAAGGTGTTCTTCCATCATGATAATGCTCAGCCACAAAGAGCGAGGATGACATTCCAAAGGCTGGAGCAGTTTGAATGGGAAACGATGCCCCACCCACCATATTCACCGGACATTGCCCCATCTGATTATCATTTATTCCGCAGTCTTCAAAATCATTTGGATGGGTAAAAATGAATTCTGTAGATGAGGTCAGAACAGTATTGGACAAGTGAACAGTATGGACAAGTGAATTTTGGAAGAGGGGCCTTGCAAGTCTACCAGTTAGATGGAAGAGCATTGTAGAAAATAAAAGAGATAATATATTAGATTAAGAAAAGAAATTTGTTTATCTGAATTTTGAAAAATAAAAGACGTATAAAAAAAGTTTGTTATTTACAGGATGACCCAGTATATTGGAAATGACTGTAAACTATTCCTACCTACCAAATATAATTAGTCAAAGATCACATGATTTAATTAGCATGTATCCCATATTCATAACTAGACTATATCAGGGATTACAGTTCATACAATCTTTGCAGTGCAGTACAACTACTATAACTTTTTACTAAATCTACCTATAAAGATGGCAAACTGGCAGAATTGTTACTATGTTGGACAAAATGCTTAGCAGCATTTCTTCTAATTCTTTACATTCTCAATCTAAATACTGCCAAAGTCAATTTTGCATTCATTGTTTCCGAGTCAATAAGAAAATGCCAGTCAAGTTCTAGAATTCATGCAATCAAGTAAACACCCACTACTAAAATTATTGGCTTTGTACTAAGCTTTGGAATAAATTTACCCACACCTGTAGATATATTAATTAATGATCTTTAAATAGCCTTCCTTTTATGATTACCAATATTCATCAAATATAAATTCATCCATCATCTCTTCAGTTATTTTTCACTTGATTCTAGGTTGTTGCCAACACAACAAAATTCGTTAAAATTCCTTAAAATTCTTCAAGTGTTATTTTGAATTATTCTCATTGTATATAATTTCTCATGATATACGGTTTATCTATTATATTTTTTTTTACTAATTCACTACTTATCTATATATCTTATACTACACACCTTGTTACTTCAAAATATTCCTTAAGTAGCATCTCAGTGTATATTCTTTCTTACCATAAATAACTTCTTACCACACAGAATTCTTCAACAAAAATATGCATGTATATATGTATATATATTATTATTATTATTATCATTATATATTCATAAATATATATATATAAATAGACATATAACTATAAATAAGGATATCTGAGAGACACCACCATGCCGAAATAGCATGTCTCTCAGATACCCTTATTTATAGTTGTAAAAAATTATTACCTTTGTATGGTATTTATTCCCATGCTGGCCACTTGATAATATTGATATTTAAATATCTATATTATCCTTATTTATATATATAATATATATACACACACACACATACATAGATATATATGCATATATATATATACAAACATACACACACACATATATATATGCATATATATAAACACATATATATATATACATATATATATATATGCATATATATATACATACATATAGATATATATGCATGTATATAAACATATAAATATATATGCATATATATATATATATACATATAGATATACATGCATATATATATACACACATATATATATGCATATATATATATACACACATATATAATGCATATATATATATATATATACATACATATAGATATACATGCATATATATACACATATATATATATGCACATATATATATATACACATACATATAGATATACATGCATATATATAGATATATACATTCATATATATATACATATATATATATATTCATATATATATATATTATATATACATATATATACATACATATATATCCACATATATATATATACATATATATATTGCATATATATATATATATGTATATATATATATATATGCATATATATACATATGCATATATATATATACATATGCATATATATACATATGCATATATATACATATGCATATATATTTATATTTAAGGCGGCGAGCTGGCAGAAATGTTAGCACGCCGGGCGAAATGCGTAGCCGTATTTCGTCTGCCGTTATGTTCTGTGTTCAAATTCCGCCGAGATCGATTTTGCCTTTCATCCTTTCTGGGTCGATAAATTAAGTACCAGTTACGCACTGGAGTCAATGTAATCGACTCAATCCATTTGTCTGTCCTTGTTTAACCCCTCTGTGTTTAGCCCTTTGTGGGTAGTAAAGAAATATATATATACACATACATATAATTATGCATATATATTTATATATATATACATGTAAAAACATATATATATATAAACACATACACATATATATATAGGCATATATTTGTACCCACAATATATGCATAGATTTATATGCATTACATATATATATCTTTATATACACTACATATACACTCACTAATAGACAGACAGGTAGATAATATGTATAATATATACTGACCGCAGTATTTCAGATTTTATGACTATAATCCATCTAAACAGTAGAAAATCATTGACAATTCATGTATAAATGAATTACAATATGATAGACAAAATATATTCTATTTTATACTAATTCACATACATTGCTAGCGAAATATATGTGATTTGTCTCATATTATCCATAATCAGTCCCCTTATAAGATTAAAAAAAAAACATTATATGTATATACATAGGTCCTTTCAGGGAGAAATTTCACCATTGACACAGATATATATATATAGACATCTTAGTTCACCAAAACTATTACATTTTTGACATCATTATCATACTGTTCACTCGCTAATATAGCAATTTAGTCTTTGTTTCATCTTTAAGAGGATTACAATAACCTAGTATCACTTACACCTCGCTAGAAAATGTATAGCTATGTCAGTTTGCTCAATATTCCATAATATTCGGTATACCTAAAACACCACTGTAGATTTACAGTTCAACATTCATCTACAGATGCAATACTTGGGCCATCATCAATGTTGTATCCTGGGATTACTGGGTGTTTTGGCTCTTACAACAGTCATGTTTATCCAAGCAACTGACTTAGGTTGATCAAGCCCCAAGTCTGTGTCCAAGCAACAGTCTACTAACCTTCCACGAATCACCTTTTGCAACCAGAGCTATCTCGATGCTTTCCCAGGGTTCTATAGGCCTTACTCAGACTAAGACTTGCAAACCATTGATCAGTGCTCTGCAATTGGTATGCCATGGCATGCTGTTGTGCTACGAAACAATGCTAGATGTGCCACAGTGTAACCTGAATATAATTTTATCCCTATACTTTTAGTTATGTTTTTAGTTCAGGTGTGCCACCAAATTTTGAAAAGCATATAAGTATACCACAAGTGAAAAAAGGTTGCAGAGCACTGCCCTAAACTGTTAACTTCCACAGGCAAACCCTTCCTTATTTTTCACCCATTCTTGCAACAGTCTTCCACAAAACCCAACTTTGGGTACTTAGCTCTCTTCAGCTCTCTCCATGCTCTCTTCCCAGGGCACATTTAACTTCAATAAGATTAGCTGCCTTGCTGTCTCACAAATCAAGATTATTTCAAGTCTCGGTGATTTTCATGATTCTGTAAACTTTTGCATTTATTCTGCAAAATTCTTGATAGAAAACTGTATTGAAATTAATATTGTTGTATTTTGGGAGGGCCATACAGCCAATAAAAACATATGCACTTCATTTTGTTACCAATCCATCAGATAATCGATTATTCTGTTGGTTATTCAATTAGTTGTTCAAAGTTCTTTTGACACAGTTTGGAATCTTAATGTTTGTTTTGCAAGATTACTGTCTCTCTCAACCACCTCTTTCACCTCAGCTTTTATTGCATGTTTACAGTACATCTCACAGATTTTGTGGTAAAATTTTTCTTACTTTCTATAAATAATACATAAGATTTTTTTTCTTTAAACCTTAGTTATTTGTAAATATTCTATCAGTAACTAAAAAAATAATCCTAAGAACTAACATGTTCACTCTACCACCACATAACAAGCTTCTTAATATAATGTATTTTTAAAGGATATTAAAACAAATTATAGTATAATAATAGCCCTTTTATAATGCCATTAATAGGAATTTCTAAGATTTTAAAACTCATTCACATATTCTTATGGTTCATACATGGAATTAACTTCTAATTTTTTCTCTTTTATAAAAATAACTTTAAAATATAAGCCTTAACTATTAAGGTGTCAGTAAAATAATTTTAATAATCATAAAATTCAATATTTGCCTTATAAAATAATAAATATAAAAACTATAAACCTTACCTTATTGGGTGTCAGTAAAAAGACTTTATAATCACAAAAAAATCAATATTCCCCTTAGATGTACACATAATTATAAGGTACTTATCAGCGAAGTCATTTTATTAATTATAAACTAGCAAGGATTTGAATTTTCTCATTGATTTTAATTGTTAAAATAACTCATATTAACAAGCCCTCTTATCACTAATAATCACACGCACACACGTACACACATGCACACCTGACATCAACTGCATTTTATTATCTCAGTGTCATCTTCATTTGACTCCCCCAATTCCACTTCCTCCTGCTTCTACTGTCACCACAATCAACCATCTTCTTTCCATATTTATCATAATTCTTCTTTAGAAAGGTTCGCTTCCTTCCCTACAACTAACCTTTATAAATATAAATAAAATATAATATATTTCCTTATTTTAATACAGGTGTGGCTGTATAGTTATAAAGTTCACTTTGCAAAGATGTGGTTCCTAGTTCAGTCCTACTGCATGGCACCTTAGCACTATAGTGTCAGATTGACTGATGTGTTGTGAATGAAATTTCTTTCACAGAAAATGTGTGTAAGCTTGCATACATATGCATGCGTATGTGTGTGTGTGTTTATACTTATTTTATTTTTTTTTAATTCTGAGTTAATTTTGACTGGCCATCTACTTGCTAGCAAGGCCATGAAAGACAACACCTTGCTTAATTCATCATCCTTTAAGTCTTAGGAAGGTCTTGCAGATTACTATTTCCTCAGATATAATAATTATTATAGCATAAAAATTAACAAGTTGCATTCCTTCCCCAAGAACTTCAGGTCAGACACACTTTGCTCCAAGTGGGTTGGTACATATTCTGTTGGTACAAAATTGGAATGAAATTTCAAGTATAGCATGGGTGAATTTACAACTCTTTATTAATGAATTTACAGCTCCTTATCAATGGTCTACAGAAGTCCTCTTGTACGCTTCTAACCATATTTCTGTCCAGAGGGTAGCTGATTTCCACAACAGAGTATGTCTTATACATTTGGTCCCAAATAACAATATCTGAGTGGTTGTGTTTAATTTTTAAGTTCAACTATTATTGACCCATCAGCATTGACTTCAATATACTCTGCTGGAATTTTCATTCTTCTTATTCTGTTTCAGACAGTTCTGGCCACCACATCCTGTCTGAGGGGTAGGGAATGCCTAGAAGACAGTTAGCAATGATGTGATTGATGCCTACATTTTTAATTTTGCACAGTCTGCATTTCTTGTTTGTCAATATTGTGTATGGATGGCATTGACTAGATACATACATGTGTGTGTGTGTACACACACAATTAGTAATTAGAATAGTTTAACAATCATTCTGAGTACAACAGGTGAATGTAGTTTTGCTATGTATGTATGTATGTGTATATATATATATATATATATATATATATATATATATATATATTGCAATGCATGTGCATGTGTGTGTGTGTGTGCATAGGAAAAGAAAGAGAGAGTGAAGGGCAGAAAGTAAGAGAGGAGAAAGAGAGAAGGAAACTATGAATAATGAGAATAATTTATCTGGTGATGTATATTTGACAATTAGTGTATGAGGAAAATTATGTAACACACCATCGATCATATTAATTAATTAATTAATTAACTTTCTGTAATAAATTATTTCTAGCCTTGATCTAGAATATATCCTCAGTTATTGGACTTGTATGGATTCTCTAGAGATTCTAATTGTGAAATTATATTAGAGCAAGCCTAGAAATAATATTCGATATTGAAGCTGGAACTGATATCAAATGTACAAGTTATATACTTCATTAAGGTAACGCAATATTTTAATCAGTTAAATATTTTAGGGTGACTGATTATTACCAATGATTAATGAATTGTTTGAGCCATTAATCATGTCATTTATATCTTTGCTTATAATAAAACAGTATGTTTTATTTTTATATTATGTTTATTTTTTTTTCTGTCAGGTAAACATATATGTATTTATGTATATAAACTAGGATGAAACATCGCCATCTACTTGAGAAAAGTGTTCCAAATCTCTTAATCTGTAATAGCAGAGTTGGTGTCATCATCATCATCACCACTTAACGTCTGTTGTCCATGTTGGCATGGGTTGGATGGCTTGACCAGAGCTGGAAAGATGGAAGGCTGCACTAGATACCAGTTTGTTTTGGCATGGATTCTACAGCTGGATGCCCTTTCTATTACCAACCACCCTGAGAGTATAATGAGTGCTTTTATGTGCCACTGGCACGGGTGCCATTTGTGTGACACCAGTATCTGCCATAACTGTGGTTTTACTTGGCTTGGTGGCTCTTCTTCTCAAGCACAGCATAGTGACAAATGGACTCAGTCATTGTCTCAGTGAGGCCCAACACTTGAAACCTGGCATAATGCCAAATGGTCTCAGTCCTTGCCTCCATGAGGCCCAATGTTCAAACGGTGATTTTGTCTGTCACCAGCACAGGAGCAATTTGCATGACAATGGTATCTGCCATGACTGCAATTTTGCTTGGCTTGATGGGTCTTCTTCACAAGCACAACATAACGCCAAAGGTCTCAGTCATCGTCTCTGTGAAGTCCAACATTTGAAAGGAACTCAACCACTTTGCCTTCATGAAGCTCAATGCTCAAAAGGTGCTTTTTACATGTCACCTGCACAGGTGCCAGTTACATGACACCAGCATCAGCTATGACTGCAATTTCACTTGGCTTTACAGGTCCTCTCAAGCACAGCACATCGCCAAAGGTTTCAGTCACTAGTCATTACCTCTGTGAGGCCCAAAGTTTGGAGATCATGCTTCACCACCTCACCCCATGTTTTCCTGGGACTACCTCTACCACAGTTTCCCCCTACAGTTAGGGATCAGCACATTCTTTTACACGGCTATCCTCATCCATATGCATCACATGACCATACCAGTACATTCGTCTCCCTTGCACACCACATCTGACACCTCAATGCCTTTCAAGATGCTTACACTTTGTCAAACATGCACACTGACATTGCACATCCAGCAAAGCATACTGGTTTCATTTCTTTCAAGCCTACACATATCCTTAGTTATCACAGCCCATGTTTCACTGCCTTGTAGCATAGCTGTTTGCACACAAGCATCATACAATCTGTCTTCCACTCTGAGAGAGAGGCCCTTTGTTGCCAGCACAGGCAGGAGCTCTCTAAACTTTGCCCAGCCTAATCTTATTCTGACAGCTATGCTCTTGGAGCATCCATCTCTGCTACTAACTTGATCACCTAGATAATGGAAGCTACCTACTACTTCTAGCTTACCCCAATGGCAGTTGATGGAGTCTATTTTCTGTACATTTTCAGTGTTCATTGTACCTAAGCATCTACCACACACAAAAGCTATTTTCTTTGTTAACCTTCCTCTGGTATTGCTACACCTTTTATGTGTCTAAAGCTTACTCCACGTGCATCTTACAGAGCTACTACGTACACCTTTTCTTCAAATTGAGAAGGGCCATCTACCTGAAGGACTTCTGATTTGTCTGCCTTCCATATATATATATATATATATATATAATATATATATATATATATATATATTGCAATGCATGTGCATGTGTGTGTGTGTGTGCATAGGAAAAGAAAGAGAGAGTGAAGGGCAGAAAGTAAGAGAGGAGAAAGAGAGAAGGAAACTATGAATAATGAGAATAATTTATCTGGTGATGTATATTTGACAATTAGTGTATGAGGAAAATTATGTAACACACCATCGATCATATTAATTAATTAATTAATTAACTTTCTGTAATAAATTATTTCTAGCCTTGATCTAGAATATATCCTCAGTTATTGGACTTGTATGGATTCTCTAGAGATTCTAATTGTGAAATTATATTAGAGCAAGCCTAGAAATAATATTCGATATTGAAGCTGGAACTGATATCAAATGTACAAGTTATATACTTCATTAAGGTAACGCAATATTTTAATCAGTTAAATATTTTAGGGTGACTGATTATTACCAATGATTAATGAATTGTTTGAGCCATTAATCATGTCATTTATATCTTTGCTTATAATAAAACAGTATGTTTTATTTTTATATTATGTTTATTTTTTTTTCTGTCAGGTAAACATATATGTATTTATGTATATAAACTAGGATGAAACATCGCCATCTACTTGAGAAAAGTGTTCCAAATCTCTTAATCTGTAATAGCAGAGTTGGTGTCATCATCATCATCACCACTTAACGTCTGTTGTCCATGTTGGCATGGGTTGGATGGCTTGACCAGAGCTGGAAAGATGGAAGGCTGCACTAGATACCAGTTTGTTTTGGCATGGTTTCTACAGCTGGATGCCCTTTCTATTACCAACTACCCTGAGAGTATAATGAGTGCTTTTATGTGCCACTGGCACGGGTGCCATTTGTGTGACACCAGTATCTGCCATGACTGTGGTTTTACTTGGCTTGGTGGCTCTTCTTCTCAAGCACAGCATAGTGACAAATGGACTCAGTCATTGTCTCAGTGAGGCCCAACACTTGAAACCTGGCATAATGCCAAATGGTCTCAGTCCTTGCCTCCACGAGGCCCAATGTTCAAACGGTGCTTTTGTCTGTCACCAGCACAGGAGCAATTTGCATGACAATGGTATCTGCCATGACTGCAATTTTGCTTGGCTTGATGGGTCTTCTTCACAAGCACAACATAACGCCAAAGGTCTCAGTCATCGTCTCTGTGAAGTCCAACATTTGAAAGGAACTCAACCACTTTGCCTTCATGAAGCTCAATGCTCAAAAGGTGCTTTTTACATGTCACCTGCACAGGTGCCAGTTACATGACACCAGCATCAGCTATGACTGCAATTTCACTTGGCTTTACAGGTCCTCTCAAGCACAGCACATCGCCAAAGGTTTCAGTCACTAGTCATTACCTCTGTGAGGCCCAAAGTTTGGAGATCATGCTTCACCACCTCACCCCATGTTTTCCTGGGACTACCTCTACCACAGTTTCCCCCTACAGTTAGGGATCAGCACATTCTTTTACACGGCTATCCTCATCCATATGCATCACATGACCATACCAGTACATTCGTCTCCCTTGCACACCACATCTGACACCTCAATGCCTTTCAAGATGCTTACACTTTGTCAAACATGCACACTGACATTGCACATCCAGCAAAGCATACTGGTTTCATTTCTTTCAAGCCTACACATATCCTTAGTTATCACAGCCCATGTTTCACTGCCTTGTAGCATAGCTGTTTGCACACAAGCATCATACAATCTGTCTTCCACTCTGAGAGAGAGGCCCTTTGTTGCCAGCACAGGCAGGAGCTCTCTAAACTTTGCCCAGCCTAATCTTATTCTGACAGCTATGCTCTTGGAGCATCCATCTCTGCTACTAACTTGATCACCTAGATAATGGAAGCTACCTACTACTTCTAGCTTACCCCAATGGCAGTTGATGGAGTCTATTTTCTGTACATTTTCAGTGTTCATTGTACCTAAGCATCTACCACACACAAAAGCTATTTTCTTTGTTAACCTTCCTCTGGTATTGCTACACCTTTTATGTGTCTAAAGCTTACTCCACGTGCATCTTACAGAGCTACTACGTACACCTTTTCTTCAAATTGAGAAGGGCCATCTACCTGAAGGGACTTCTGATTTGTCTGCCTTCCATATATATATATATATATATATATATATATATATATAAATGTATATATATGTATTGTTTATTAAACACAACATGTTTTATGTGCTTTGTTAAGCCGTGTGGACAGTAACTGATGTTTGTGCTAGAACACCAGACATGTTATAAAATGATGTTTGGCATGTTCTCAGCACATGAAACTAATAGTAGAGCATAAAAACATATACTGTGTTTATTAAATAATACTTATCTCTCACCAGACGGAGTACACATTTTGTTGTTCTTATCATCACAGAACAGTACACTATATATATATATATATATATATTATGTATGGGTATAATGTCAATGCAGTGGAGAGTGTGTGTGTATGTATGCATGTGTGTGTGTATATATATATATATATATATGTATGTATGTATATGCACACACACACACACACACACATACACACACTATACCATCTATGTAGTGTCTTCATCAACATTTAATATCCATTTCCCATGCTGGCATGGGTTGGCCAGATCCAATGAGCTGCAGAGCCACATCCGGCCCTAATGTTAGCTTTGGCATGGTTTCGGTGGCTAGATGCCCTTCCCAACACCAACCACTTTACAGTGTATACTGGCAGCTTTTTTCTTTTCATAATACCAGCACTAGTGGCATTGCCAAGTAACTTGCAAGATATAGAAAAGAAAATCAAGAAAAGGAAAAGAAAAAAAACAAACTTTCAAATGAATAGGAGTGTATTTGATAAAGGGGAAAGTGGCTTTATGCCAGGTGTTGAAAACTAAAGCATGGTAGGACCAGCACAGCTGTTTTTTTACAAAGGAGATATATGGATACCTTGCACTGTGAAGGGGTGGATGAGAATAGCTGGGATGGAGATAAAATGGTGGTGACAGGATGCCAGAGTATATTTTCAAGGTAGATAAATATGAAGGAGAATAGAGACTGTGGAACAGATGGAAGGAAAAAAGAGTATAATTTCATAAGAGCACAAGAGGAGAGTGACAGATGGCTTTAGGTAGATGTAGTGAGTGATGAACAAGAATAGCTGCGTGGTTGACGGTAAATATCAGAATGTTGGGTGAAGGTGAGAGAAATGTAAATGGCTCAGGAATGAGGAGGAGACAAGCAGCAGCAAGGTGTAGAGAGCAACAGTATCCTAAATCTGTAGATAGATCAAAAAGTGAGAGTTAAAAGGGGAGGAAAAGATGATGAACAGTGATGGAGATGGCGATCAGAAGTACATTAGGGTGACTATAGTGAGTGTAGTGTCAAAGATGGGGAGTGAGGCATCGATGGAAGTAGAGAGACTGTTAAGAATAATAGTTGTTAAGAATGATAGTTGAAGAGGTGAACAACAAGAGGTGAACCTGTATTGCTTTTTGCAAAATCCACTCAATGTAGATGCTGAACAAGTATGCAGAAAGAATACTTCCCTGATGTACTCATTTCCTAATTTTGAACTTATATGTGTTTTCATTATTTACTCAAGTGAAGGATTCTTGGTGAATGTAAAACTGCTTGTGAGCCTAATGAGATGTTTTGGAATATCATAATCAGACATGATGTACCACATGTTTCTGTAGTCAACATAGCAAACGAAAGTTGCAAGGTTGTGTGCTCTTGTTTTTTCTTTAGAATTGTGAAGGGATTGTGCAGATGATCACGTGTACCACATCCACTTCTAAAGTTAGCCTATTCTTTAGCTATTTCTTGTTCAAGGAATGGTTTGAAACATTCTAGGATGATGATCAAAAGTACTTTCCTTGTATGTGGTATCAGAGTGATGGTTCAATAATTAGCTACGACGGTACATATACTAAAATTGGAACGAATAGTTCTCACACATAAACAGGAAGAGAGTAATGGAAAAAAGAATACAGGGATGTATTCCTTTTCCATGCTTGTTCAACATTTACAGTGTCAAATTTATAACACCTTAATACCCCTATGTTATTTAAAATAAGTGGGGTGTCTTACCACCATCAACAGTGGCAATACAGATGAAAGAAAGAAACTAAACAAGTATTCTCTCAGCCTAGTGTTGAGTTCAAATCTCACTCATATCTAGATACATTTGTCATGTGGGATTTTTAAATTTTCATGCCCCACTTCTCACTAACCCATTAATACACTTCCTCAACAAAGGCACATCTAAGTGATCAAGCAACCATGTGGGGTTGTGATTTGAGGGAAACTAAACAGATTTCCTTTGAATCACACCCTCAGCATTTTAAAAGAAGGAAGTACACATTTAATGCCGTCCAAGATACTCTCTCATAGTTGAGATGGTCACAACTGGAATGGTTTTACTAATAAAGTCTGCTTGATCAAGCTTGATCTGGGAACTAGACAACAAAACAACAACCACATTTGCATTTTTATTAGGTTTTACGTTTTATAAGTTCTAGTCACATTTATTAAATTAATGAATTTCTACAAACCATATGTAAATGTGCTTTATTAAATAAATTGATAAGAACTAGACTAGCAATGCTGTGTCTGTCCCATATGTGTGTGTATGAAGCAACAACAAAAACAACCTCACCAATGTTTGTATTCAATGTGTATAAATATATTTTTATGTAATTACTTACAAATGAAATTGAATATATTACAATATCATAACTTTCTTTTGTGATTTTCTTATGCTAAAAGAGGATTTTGCATTTTCTTTCATTATATTTATTTCACATTTATCTGTTACATTGTTCTGCAAAGTCAAACATTTGCATATAAATTGTTTTTTAAACAGGTCCTAGTCTTCTGCTGCTACTGCTGTTGATTTTTTAAGGTAAGATGGGGTAAATAAATGATGAAGGGGTGGAATTTAAAATATTATCTTTTCTTCACATTTACAACTGGATTGTGTTAATTCCAGATGCTAACCCTTTTAAGTATAAAGAAATGGCAAGTAGTAACGTCAATCCAGCACTTGGTTTCAGTCTTTCCCATGTAAACTATGTATAGCATATCATCATTATTTGATATCCATCTTCTATGTAGGCATGGGTAGAACAATTGAAAGGAGCCGGACAGGTAGAAAAACAATGCCCGGTTATTGTGTCTGTTTTGGTAGGGTTTTTATGGCGGGATGCCCTTCCATTCTGCAGAGTGGATTCAGTGCTTTTTATGTGGATTTGGAAGAAAGAAACTGAAAGAAACCCATTGTAGATATGTGCATATGTGTGTATATGTATGTGTGTGTGTGTGTGTTACAGCCACATGTGTCATTGTCATACAAGATGTGTCCATTTTCCATCTTCCATAAAAATAAACCATATGTAGTCATGGGGAAATATTACCTAATGTGGCTTGATTTAGTATACAGAATACAGAAACTAAAAGAAGCCAGATATATATATATATGTATACACACACACACACACACACACACACACACACACACACACAAAGGTGAGGACATAAGTGCAAAATAAGGTGGCAAAAATAGTGCTCGAATACCAAAGGTAGAGTAAGTTGCTTTTATTAAAGTTGCAATTGTGGTAATTTTGCAGCTTTGATAAAAGTGCGTGTGTGCGTGTGTCTTTGTTTCTGTGTTTGTCACCCACCACTGCTTGACAATGGTGTTGGTGTTCACATCCCTGTAACTTAGCGAATTGGC
>NC_043008.1:70037629-70082629 GCF_006345805.1 Octopus sinensis | reverse complement strand
ATAATATACATATTATATATATATATTACATACATATACATATATATATATATATACATACATATACATATATATATACATACATATATATACATACATATATATATTTATACATTATATATATATATATATACATATATATACATGTATACATATATATACATACATATATATATACATATACATACATATATATATACATACATATATACATACATATATATATATATACATACATATATACATACATATATATATATACATACATATATATATATACATACATATATATACATACATATATATATATACATACACATATATACATACATATATATATATACATACACATATATATATATATATACACACACACACAAAGATGGAGAGAAAGAATAAAGATTTCGGAAGTCGTGATAAATATTTCAGACAATCTTCCATGTCAGCATTACTACTTTAATTGAACCCAAGAGATGGTTGGAGATACATTCCTTGACTACTATATGGATGCACATAATCTTGTATATGGAAAAACTATGAAAATAGATGAAATGGTCCCACTAACTATTGAAAGGAGTAAACGTTTAATAAAGATATGCAATGCCATGATTTTCATTCTTTTTGTTTACTATATGTCGTGATGATCATCATTTTAATATCCAGTTCTCCAAGCTTACATAAGTAAGGCGTAGCTTACTGAAGCAGATTGTCTTTGGCTTGATGTCCTCTCTGTCACCAACCTATTAATAATAATAACAATAATAATAGCAATAATAATAATAATAATAATCATTATTATTATTATTATTATTCTTATTTAGGTAGTGAGCTGCCAGAATCATTAGCACACCAGGTACAATGCATAGTGGCATTTCGTCTGTCCTTATGTTGTGAATTTAAACTCTGCTGAGGTTGACATTGCTTTTCATCCTTTTGGGGTCAATGAAATCAGTATCAGATACACACTGGGGTTGATGTAATTGACTAGTCCCCTTCCCCCAAATGTCAGGCCTTGCACCTCTAGTAGAAAGGATTATTATTATTATTCTAAATAATAAGGTGGCAAGCTGGTAGAATCGTTAGCATGACAGACAAAATGCTTAGTGGCATTTCATCTGTCATAATATTCTGAGTTGATTTTTACCTTTCATCTTTTTAAGGTCAATAAAATAAGTACTAATTCAGGCATTGTGCCTATTGTAGAAAGGATTATTATTATTATTATTATTATTACTACTACTATTATTATTATATCAAGGCAGTGAGTTGGTAGAATCGTCAGCATGCCAGGCAAAATGCTTATCGATCCTGAATGGGATCAATAAATTAAGTACCAGTGAAACATCGGGGTCAATGAAATTGACTCATCCCCTCCCCCAAAACTGCTACCCTTGTGGAAAACTTTGAAACCATTATCATTATTATTATCACTATTAAGGCATTGAGTTGGCAGAGTCATTAGCCAACCAGAGAAAATACTTCATGGCATTCCTTCCTACTTCATATTCTGAGTTCAAATTCTGCCAAGGTTAACTTTACCTTTCATCCTTTTGGGGTAGATAAAATAAATACCAGTGAGGTCAATGTAATTGGCTAGCCTCTTCCAACAAAATTTCAGGTCTTGTGCCTGAAAGGCTTATTACAACAAGCAAAATTGCTGCCCTCTGGGTGGTTTTCTAATACTTTTATCGATTCTGCCAGCCATCACTCTTACCATTTTGATTAAGAATTTCTATCACTTATACAATTTTAGTGATAGTGCTGGAATACATTTTTCTATTGCCAACCCCAAAAGAATCTGAGATAAAGTAAACCCCAACAGAATTTGAACTGCAGGCCATTCTGTAATGTTAGAGGTGATGTTACAATAGATTTTAGTTTTGTCAACCCCAGAAGACTGTAAGACAAAACCTAATTCCAGCAGGACTTCTACAGAGGACCATAAAAGAAATGTAAATAAAAGAGATGTATTACAAGCTACTTTGTTTGTCTTCATAGTAATACTTCCAGCCACCAGCCTGATAATACTGAAAGCTTCGATTAAACACCATTATTATATATCTTTAGAAGCCTCTGGAGTTTACTTCAATCTCTTTTTTTCTATATAATTACCAGTCTGAAATCCAAACAATGAAATTTCATTAAATACTATTTCTTCTATATATACCTCTGTAAACTCCTGTGGTTTATCAGAAACTCTGTTCCTTAAATTCCTTATTTTCAAGATAAAACTATCAACTTCAATTAATCAGGACATAAAATATCTTCGTAAAACCCTTGAGGATTTCAATCATTTTTGTCTGAAAACTTTGACATTTTTGGCGGGTTTTAAGATATTATCTTGCCCAGATATATAAAACCATTCCTACATTCTTCAGTCACAGCTGTTTTCTAGTTGGTACCTTACATGCTCACCCATTTACTCTCTCTCTCTCTCTTTCTCTCTCCCTCACACACACAAACTATTTGTCTCTCTACTATCTCATTCTGTCTTTCACATAGACACACTCCCTATTTTGCATCTTTCACTTTTTTTCCATCTTAAAACGAAAAAGGGATTCAGAGGAAACCAAGATAGATATATGTATGTGTGTGTGAGTGTGTGCAGAGAGAGAGATAGAGATAGAAACAGTGAGTGATAGAGACAGACAGAGAACAGAGAGAAACAGAGATGTTATTTCATTCTTACCTTCTCTATCACCTCCTCTTTCTCACACGTACTACTTCTCACACAACTCTCTTTTCTGCTTTCTATTTGTATACCACTACTTCTTTATCCAACCTATCTCTCTATTGCCCTCTGTATCAGTCTCCTTTGCTCCACTTTCGTTTTTATCTTTCTCCAAGACCCTCATCAGTCATCCATTAAATTAATCAAGAGATCTTGTTACTTTTAATGAAGCCTAACGATACCTTCTGTTGCCCCTCATGTGAAGACAACATTCCAGAGTGGCAGGGGTTTGCTATGCTAGATAAGACCATATCATGAACGTTCATTTAGTTTAGGGACCAACAGCAATGGGGTCTGATACATTTGCTTCACAAGAGGGGAGAATAAAGGACTTCAAGATGGAGGGGTGGGAAGATGGGGGTGGAGCAAAGATAAAGATCAAATAAGGGTTACTGGTTGCATCATTTGTATTGTTGGATATGGGAGTGCTACTTGGAGTGATGGTGGTTGGCATCACTATGGTGGCGATAACGAGGTTAGGAGTGGTAGTGGTGGAGGAAGCAGTGGTTGTCACAGTGGCATAACCATAGTAGTGGAAATGGTGATAGTAGTGGTGGTTGTAATCTAAGGATAGAATATTTCAATTTCATTGTTATCAGCATTTATGAAATGTTTGCTATTTTATACATATATGTAAATACATGTGTATGTATGTATGTATATATATATATATATGGATGTGTGTGTGTATGTGTGTATCATCATCATCATTGTTTAACGTCCGCCTTCCATGCTAGCATGGTTAGGATATTTTGACAGGAGCTGGCCAGGCAGAAAGCTGCACCAAACTTCTCTGCTTGTTTTGGTATGGTTTTACAGCTGGATGCCCTTTCTAGAACCAACCATCCAGCAGAGTCGACTGAGTGCTTTGTATGTGGCACCAGCACAGGCAGGGTCAGTTTTGATAGGGGTTTTACAGCTGGATACCCTTCCAAATATCAATCACTTAACAGTGTGGATTGGATGCTTTTTATATGGCACCAGCACTGGCAGGGTCACCAAGTAACTTTCAAGGCAAAGATCCTTTGAGAGGAACGAGGGCCTTGGAGGAGAAGATCTTGTATCAGATGATGAAAGGTTAGAGTGTGATAGACAGACAAAAACAGGTGTAGAGGAGGTACATGGTTACCTGACCAGAGAGAGAGAGAGAGTGACTGAGAATAAGGACAGAAGCAAACGTGCTGCTATAAAGGAGACACATGGTTACCCAGCCCGAGGAGAGAGCAACAGGGATGCATATATTCACATATGCATATAAATATACACGCATACATAAAAAGGGATATATGTATACATGTGTGTGTGTGTGTGTGTGTGGTGTGTGTGTGTGTGTGTGTGTGTGTGTATGTATATATATATACACATATGTAAATATAATATGTGACAATTATTCGGTAGCCATGATAAAACTTCAAGTTTCGGATGTCAGGGTGGTATCGTGGCTACTGAATAATTGTCACATATTATATTTACAGATAGATTCCTCTATTTACATAATATTGAGGTCTCCTTCACTCTTTTGTTGTCTTCCTATTTCTCTCAATATATATATATATATATATGTATCACTTGACCGACCAAACTATCAGATGTTGTACAAGGTCACAATGCACAATGTATTATTTTAGCCTTCAAATGTTGCCACATGGATGCAGGGAGAGAAAAATTGATGAAGCTTGGCAAGCTTGGAGCAACATGAAATAAAGTGCTTTGCTCAGAAAGGATTATTATTATTCATTCTGTTCATCATGTACCTCGGCATTTATCATTATTTTATTTATTTTATTCAATTTCAGAAAAATTGAAACATGTTTTTAACAATTCCAGAGCATATTGGACTCATTTTGTGCATAACTTTTGGTCCATCCCATAAATATATATATACACATAAATGTGTAATGGTGTCTGTCTGTCTGTGTGTTTGGGGTTACTCTAACTCCTCACACACCATGCAACTGATTTTAGTGATTTTTGGCACATAGGTACATCACATGCCCTGAAGTTCAAATAAGGCTGAAATTTTTTTGAAAACTTAATAATGCTCAGTTGGCATCGATTTTTGTGAGCTCAATAAAGCGTTTGAATGGAAATTCCCATAATGATGTTATTTTTCCTGCAGCTTTCGCATTTTTCATCCAATTTTGATGAAAATCCATGAGTGAGCAAGGCTCATGGCAGTGAGTTGATGTCAGTATATTGTTTTATAAAATCAATAGGCTTTTTGCATACAAATACCCACAGGGATTTTATTTTTGGCAGTAACTTTTATATCTTCATGTAAATGGTCACATGGATTCTATTTTATGACATAACCTTAACACTTTTGGGGGATTTTGTTGAGATTGGACATGCTGGTCAATTTTGTAGAGAGGGTGGCATTGAGAGGAGTGAAATAAACAAACATCACTCTCAATGGGTAGAGGTATACCCAAAAGTTTGACTGTGATTGTAGGAGTATGTTGAAAGTGTTAACCAAGTAAAATCCCTGCCGAACTAGATATAACATCTTAATGTTTAATAGCTGGCACGGGGAATGGAAAAGATTTTAATACAAGGTCAGAAGTGGGCATAACTTCAACATGGAAAACACAAGCAATGCTGAGTCCACAGCTAGTGTGTGTGTATATATATATATATATATACATATATATATAGCAGAAAAGGAAATAGAAAGTCCTTGGTACAGTATTATATATTTGAAAAAAATTAATAGAAATAGCTTTACTGATAATTTTTCCACTTCAATTATTGGATGTTTAGGCCATTTCTATTCCTTTTTTAAATACACACACACACACACATCCATTTACATCCCATTCATCCATACATAAAGACTTTCGTACCACTCTCTCTGTCTGTTGTCATACCCTCTCCTTTCTCATCTACTATCTTTCATTCCTATCTTTGAGAAAATATGTGAGGCTTCTGTGTGGCACATATCTGACTGTGCAAGCGTTTGCCTGTGTGTGTGTGTGTGTGTGTGTGTGTGGGTGTGTCCGTGTGCATGAGTGTATATTTGTGTGAGTGCTTGCATGTGTGTGTATGTCTGTGTGAGTGCACATGTGTGTGAGTGTGTGGTATTGTCTTTCTAATGAGGGCCACATGTTTCGAGTTCTAAATTTCAAGACTGTATGCCACCATAGTAGTAATATGTGTGTATGTAAAAGCGTGTGTAAGTGTGTATGTACGTGTGAAGTTGTGTGCATATATGTATGTAGCTGTTTAGTAGATGTGTGACATGTATGGTTAAGTCAGTGTGTAGATACATGCGTGGGTATATGTGTCTGTGAATGTGTATGTATGTGTGTGTATATGAGGGTGTGCTTTGTTATTTCTTCATACAGGTGCACACAAGACAGTAAGAGAGAAACGAGAGAGGAAGAAAAGAGAAGGGTGAAAGAGAAGAGGAGGCGGATTTGGAGAGGAGGAGAGTGAAGGGAAGAGAGGAGGAGGAGTGAAAAGAGGAAGAGCAAGAGAGAAGAAGAGGGCTCTGTGGCTAATTTATCTAACAAACTCAACCTGAAGGAAAAACCTTCACTATATTCAAAACGGGGTCCATTTGATATCAGAAAAGAGGGAGTAAATAGTAGTAGTAGTTACACAGACACACAGTGTGGTATACTTTACTGTTGTGTATCCTGGAGTGTTTTTATGAAGTAAACTTGATCTGCAAAATATAGCAGTGAAATAACCCTTAACAAACTCCCTTATTGTCATTAAAAGGAGATCAGAATGAACGAGTGAGAGATTTTCTTGTCACTCAATGAAGCTGTTATTTAAAAGTTAATTCCCCATCAACTAACTCCCTGTGGTCATTAAAATAGGGATTACACGAGTCTTTGTAATTGTCCCAGTGTAGCCAGTTGATCTGTTTGAAGTAGTAAGGAAATATCTTACCAAAAAATACCCTGCTGTTATCAAAATGAAAAACTGCCAAATCCAGGGAAGGAGCATTTTATGTAGATGCCATGATAAATGATCAGTCAATCAAGCTGCTGGAAATACCAGCCAAATTTACATTAAATCACACCCTCCCAAAGACATAGTGGAGAATGTATTGGTTAAGAGTGTGGACTACTAACCCCAAGATTCTGGGTTCGATTCTAGGCAGGGACCTTAATAATAATAATAATAATAATAATAATATCATCAAAAAATACCTTAGGAATGAGAACCCATATTCGAAATTTCCCCAAGACACCTTGTGAAGGCTGGAGGGTATATCAGCCGAAACGTGTTAACAACAAAGACGAGGACAAATATCTGTCAAATGTAAATAATGTACATAATTCCTCATCTCTTAAATATATAGAACTGGAATGTTAGAGCTAACCTGGGACTAAAGAATGCAAATACATGTAAGTAAAATATAAATGACTATATAAGTAAACAAACAGTGAGTGAATATAGAGGAAGCAAACACAAATTGAGTGAGCATGATGTTAACTCATTCACTTCAGGTTAACTGAAGTGACTACAAGTAAACAAAAGAAGTGATCCTGAGTTAACATAAAGAAATGAACATCAGGAAATATACTTTTTGAAGTTTTGTACACAATTGTTGTGGAATACATGGGAAATAAACATGGATAAAAAAAAATAGGAACTACGTGAACATTAACAAAGAGAAGTGTAAGTAAAGTGAACAAGTGCTGATCATGAATGAACGTAATTTGCAATGCATATTGGTGATCATAAATATTTTGTGAAATACATACATACACACTCACGCACACACATATATATAAATATATATGATCGTTTGTAGAAATACATAAATCCGGAGGAGAATTACACTTTTAGATGTAGAGCAGTTAATATCATACTGGGGTAGGCCAGTCTATGGGGTTTAAACGCCTTATGATCAAGAAACACAGGGTGACCCAATAAACCATTAAATTCAGCCACAAAGCATTGACCAGTCCAGAGCTATCGTAGAAGACACTTGACTGAGATGGACACACTGGTATTGAAACCAAAATCATGTGGTTGTGGAAGGAAACTTTCCTTTCTTAACCACACTGTCATGCGTTGTGAATGGACATGAATTAAATAAACATAGCTGAATAGGCCATATGAGTAATGAAGAAAGAGGAGGAGGAATTAGTATGGTTTAACTATTTCTAATACTCCACCTTTCACTAGCCTCTTTGCTTCAATGATACAAAACATCCCATTTTAAAGAGGCTGTATTTAATTAAAATTTTCCACAACAATTTCATGGAAGAATCTTTTGTTAAGTTCCATACAACAGTTTAAAAATAAAAGTTATTTTCCTGAATCCCTTCAAATTCTTGGTTATTTTAAAACTTAATTGAAACTTCACATATTTCATTCGAAATAAGATCAAGGAAAAGGTGAAGCTGCAGAAATATGAGGATCTCTGCAAACTTGACTCCAAGGAAACATTCTTAAGATATTTTACATAACTGTACATGGCAACCTGTCATACAGTCACATGCTATGTCCATTGTAGTAAAGCTTTGGTGAATATTCATTCCACTCGCAAAGCATAATTAGTCACATTATTAACCTCATCAAATATTTTATTATTATTGTATTTAATTACTCAATGGTTTCTGCTTTATTTTATCTCTTTTTTTTTTTAGTTTCTTGTGTGTGTGTATACATATATACATATATGTATGTACATATGTATGTATGTACATATATATTTATATACATATGTATAAATGTATCTTATTATCATTATTATTATTATTATTATTATTATTATTATTGGTAATACAAGAATTTCTGATCATCTTACAGTGCAACCTTAATTATATATTCTTGGAGATTAAAAACTAAATAAAGACACAACAGCAACATGCCACATTTGTAGAATTGAACAATTGGAACACTGGGTAATTAAATATAATTATAATAAAAACACATGACAAGGTTAATTGCTCTCACTAATTATTTCTTGCATAATCCCTCATCTTAAAATCATCAAATATGTACTAAACTCAATACAGAGTCCAATGTATATGAGCTGATGACAAGGTGGGATCTCAGTGACCACAAAGGTGACACCTTACATCCCCAAACTCTGCATTTACTGGAATGCTGCTTATAGTGTCAGAACATATTAGACGAGACATTTGTCTTACAGTGCTGGTCCAAAAACAGGTAATGTATTTTTTGGTATGCATGAATTTTCCAGACCAAGGTCTTTTGACTTAAATATCAAAATGACTTTGGAAAACTAAAAATTTCTGTAGCAAGATTTGAGAAGATAGTGACATGTGCCAGAAAATGCTGAGCTCCCATAGATGGGTGGGTAGGTAGGTAAGTAGGGTGTTTGTGCTAAATTTGACGACTTTTATGCCCCCTTTTTACAGGAACAACTTGATGTATTAGGGAACAGTCAACAGGGCTGGAGAGCATAAAGATTAAAGTAGTAGTAGAGAAAAGGTTATTTTACATGGAGGACTGGAAGCCATCTGAATATTGGAAAAGAGTAACCTGTATGATGATGATTTGTGCTGGGTGTCAAAATGTTGACATCATGAATGCTGTCCAATACCCTGTGAACACTGTAAAGGTTGTAAGATGTAACAAGGGCAGCTGCAATGGAGACTATAAAGCCATGGCCATCGTGAAGGGACAGAGTAGGTGTTCTGATTGCTGGAATTCATCCAACAACTGATGACTCAGTTTGAATGGCAGTGTGAAGCTGCTGAAGATTGTTGTCAAACCTTGGCAGAATAGAGTTGCTGCTGGAAAGCTATATGTGTGGCAGCAGAATTAAGCTCCTTGCCATACCTCCAGAAAGAGAAGTGGTTGTTGGAGAGTTTCCACCACTTTACCAGCATCAATTTCTGGCATCTGAACTCCCCCAATTGGAATCCCATAGTTTACTGTGGTTATGAAGGACACCAGCCACCCTGCCTGTAAGACCAATGCTGAGATGCTGGCCAAGATCAAGGAAGTGTTCAAAGATTTTCCCAACGACACAGTGAGGAATGCCTGCACCAGGTTCTAAAGCCATCTTGAGGCTATGGTGGCAGCTGATGGAGGTGGGGGGTACTTTGAATAAACTGTTATCTCACTGCCATAACACTGTGTAACCCAATTTTTGTCTTTGGGAAGGAACTGTTATTTCCTATTTTCTTATCCCCAACAAAGTATGAAAAATGGCTAATATTTCCTTCAAACTTTGCTTTTGTTACATTAATTCAAACCCCAAAGAATCCTTCTCAACACATGCTACAATGCACTCCCACTACTCCTGATCATGGTCAGAGATGCACATATTATCAGCCACCAAGGAACATGCCCAAGTGGTTATGGTCAAGCAACTAACAAGCAAATCTGTGGTACTGAGCAAAATATTTGTTATAAGGATATTTCTGCTTCAGCAACTCAGTGCTGAATCTGTCTGAAATGTAATGGAAAATAGGTCAGTTTCAAAACATTGATGTCCAGGGGACAAAAGTGAAGTTTGAAAGGAACAGTTGTTATTTCCTTTGATTACTAGATAGAAGCAAATTGTAAATAACATTTACTAACCAAAGACAAAAAAAATATCAAAATTTTGTTGCACAGTGAACCTAGTCAATATTTTTTAATTCTTTAAAATACTTTTATTTTTGGATGGAATATTTTGTTTTCTTTCCTTTTAAGCAAATTGTCAAATTTAACCCAAACACCTTAGAAGCAGCTATTTTGGGAAGTGGGAAGGTAAGAGTATCAAAACTGCTGTGGAGTTAAGCTTTTTGGTACATGCCTGGAACTGCCCCTAGTCCTATGATATAAAATCCTTTCTTTAAAATGATTTAAATTAAAATATCCAATGAAGTTTCATGTTAATTTATGTTCTAAACATCAGCTTAAGTTATTTCATTAAATTCTTCATTATTCTAAAAATTAATTGAAATAAAGACCGTGAATTTCATTAGAAATATGGTAATGAAAGGATTAAGCAGGTGAACAGAGAAGTATTTATTGTTGTAGTTGTCAATGCTTTTTGTCGATATTACCATTTACAATTGCTTTTGTTGTTGTTTCAATATTATTTGTTGCTGTTGTTACTGTTTAGCCTGAGGCAGATCCTTATCAAATAGACGCACAGCAGACAGATAACTACTCATATAAAAGTTGTCAATGTGTATTGAGGAACAGAGCAGCAAAAGAGAATTTATGACTGGGTTGATCAAAAATTAAGTAATATAGTTATCTTTTAATACCCAAAAGGAAGCAAATACTCAAGAAATTTTAATTATTATTCCAGTAATTTATCTCAGAATTTACACATGTAATCAACAGTTAAAACAAACACAAATCATTCAGCAAATGTCACACGCTCTCATTATATGTATACATATATACATGCATGTAAATGCATGTGCATACGTATATTTGTATATGAATAAATACACACACACATGTACATACACACAATATATATATATATATACACACACACATGTAAATATACATTACACACACATATGTTTATATACATACACATATATGCACAATATATACGTATATATAGATATATATATATATATATACACACACACACACATGTATATATACATTACACACACATATGTTTATATACATACACATATATGCACAATATATACGTATATATATATATATATATATATATAGATACAAGAGTGGCTATTTGGTAGTAGCTTGCTTGCCAATCACATGGTTCCGGGTTCAGTCCTTCTTGCCTTGGGCAAGTATCTTCCACTATAACCTGTCATGTGTGTGTGTGTATGTATATATATATATATACATATATATATATATATATATATATATATATATATATATGTATGTATGTTTGTGTGTCTGTGCTTGTCCCCACAATATCTATTTCTTTACTACCCACAAGGGGCTAAACACAGAGAGGACAAACAAGGACAAACGGATTAAGTCGATTATATCGACCCCAGCGCGTAACTGTTACTAATTTTATCGACCCCGAAAGGATGAAAGGCAAAGTCGACCTTGGTGGAATTTGAACTCAGAATGTAGCGGCAGACAAAATACTGTTAAGCATTTCGCCCGGTGTGCTAACGTTTTTGCCAGTGCACCGCCTTGTTCACACAATATCGCTTGACAACCGATGCTGGCGTGTTTACATCCCCATAACCTAGCAGTTTGGCAAAAGAATCCGATAGAAGCCCGCATCTTACATAGATATATAAGTGTGAACAATTCTATGTACTATGCTGGATACATTGGTGTTCGTCTGGTATGTTGCTTTTGTTCATTTTTATGTGTCTTGATTATGCTTGCAATGAAGATTAAAAAGTGCATTATGCGCACTAATTATGAAATCCTATGATCTGCAGCTCAAGCTGTTTTTAAAAGGCTCACTTCGAGAGTTGCATTCCCATGCATTCGGTACAATGTGTTTGTTATGGTAGTTTTTGACTTTAAGGGTCCCTCCTAGCAAGAGGCATTTATGTATAGTAATGCCATAATATAAATAAATATATTTAAAGGGAAAAATTGATGTTTTAAATCTTTGCTCAACATGAGCAATAACTTCATGCAAAATGTTGTTATCCAAAGTTCTTACAATAACTACTGGTTCTTGATATCAACCATGCTTCTCTGATGGTTCAGTGACACCATCCAGAACTTGGCAGTAAAATTCTTCAAAACCTGTTTTTCTTGATATTTGCAGTGAGAACCTACGATTTGAACAGCTTTCACAAAATTATCAGTTCACTGTCATGAGTGAGCCACAGTTAGGGCATACAATCTTAATGTCAACACTGTCTATCAACCTATCAGTCTGCAGGAGATCAGATTACCAGTTAGAACATCATCTCACATGTCCTTGAGATTCATGCCCTTTTCTACAGTTAAGAAATTTAGCAATAAACCAACCAGAGCTCTCATGACATTTGAAGAGAACACCACTCAGCTCTTACCAAGCAAATCAAGGACAAAGCTTCAAGAAGATTCAGCAGTCTCACATCTTTAACATAACTAATGCCTGAGCAACCACAGTTAAGTCAATCCCTATAACCTAGTCTCTCTACCATGAGGATTTGATAATTTATGCATATATTCATATTCAGCCTTCCTTTAAATAAATCTGATGTTAAATGTTTGCAAGTTTTGCTTGTTCGTAATATATGCAGCCAGCCTAATCTCACACCATGACTAATACAGCAATTACACCTATCACAACAATATCAATCAATTGTTATTTGAAATTTTGAAAACTTGAAAACAGAATCTCTGAGTCACTCAATATGGTTTCAGAAACCACTAATTAAACTTTAAACTGGTAATCTTCTAGGATTGCAATGAATCCCCTTACTTGAGCTAATTCTGAAGCTCTCCAATCCTCTGGATTTTCTAATATAATTGAAAATAGCTCAGAAAATTCAGTAATTTTGTTGGACAAAATGAATACTTGCCCCAATGAATAAGTCAAATGTTTCTCTGATAATTTTGGAAAGTGCCATCCAACAATTTCATCTTGTAGGGCTACTTGAGCTCTCAACTTAGAGAAAAAAGTTGAAACTTCTTTTAAAGTTTGGAAGAAAATTTGACCTTCAGAAATATTTAAAGTCAATTAAGAAAGTACCAAGTTAATTGAGTATGCATAACAATGTACAAATATGACAGTCATACCAAAAAAAATCTTTATTCTTGCTTGTATCCATTCAAATGCCCAGTCATCATGCTCACTCCATCAAACGGTTTATGCAATGAATTTTTGACCACAGTTGAATTCATTAACAAATTTTCAGTTGCCATTGACATATCCCCAAACTCTTTCTAGCGATTTTCCTTCTCATTAACAAATTGCACAATGTGTAACAAGTGAAATTTCGTTTGAAGATATGTAGTCTCATCAAACAACAGCAACAAAAAATGTTTTGGTTTTTCAATCATTGCCTTAATTTTACCTTCAATTATAGCTGCTATACAATTAATGATCTCATTTTGAATATCACTTTGAAAGTTCAGAAAATGTGCAGTTGACATTTTTCTTCACAAAATCTAAATGCAATCTTAAACAATCATTGTATTCCGCTACTGCTTCGCATATAGTAAGAAAATTACCCTTATTGTTTGGTTCTTCTGTTTCATCGTGTCCGCCAAATGGTAATTCTTGACAAGCCAAAATTTCAATACTATGAATTAACCTTTTCAATATATCATGATTTTCCTCCACTGATCTATTATGGAACTGACTCAAAGCTGCTTTCCAGTGATTGATTACTGTATCAATCCATTGTCAGCCAAAGATTTTCAGAGCAATTACAGAATTCAGATGGTTCTGAGATTTTTGTGTTTTGTCAAAGCTGTAATCAAATTGTGCAAATTGCAATAGCCAGTAGTAGTCCATGTGTTCTTATCCTGACAAAATAACAGACATGGGAAACAGAACAATTTGTTCAGAATGGGACATCCCGTCAAAGTTGCTTCTTGTAAAATGTCAGTTAAGCAGAAAGGAAACTACCATCCTGGGGTTGAGTGAAAGTCTGAAATATTTTACTGGGTTATAATATTTTTAAATGGATTGAAGCTTTATTCAGACAAACAATTTAAGGGCTAGTTTTCTTTTTTATCTAACCTTTTTAAATAATTTTGAATATTTAAAATTCAATTTTAGAAGTATTGGTATGGACAAATGGATGAAAACTTTACTTTTTAATCACAAAAAAATTAACTTTGCTAGTTGCTTCTTTTCACCTCAAGTGTGAACTAGTGAAGAAGAAAATTCTGGGTAGTGGTCGCATGACTGGATTTAGGTTTTAAGAAGGGATCAAGAATATGGGTAAAATCTTTTTAAAAAGCAAGCATAGCTGTGTCGTAAGAAGTACCATATGTCTCTGAGTTCAGTTCAACTGTGTGGCATCATGAGCCAGGTGTCCTCTTCTACAGCTTCAGGCTGGCCAAAGCCTTGTGAGTGGATTTGGTAGACAAAAATGGAAAGAAGCCTTGTGTGTGTGTGTGTCCAACACAACCACTTGACAATCATTGTTAGTGTGTTTATGTAACTTAGTGGTTTGGCAAATGCAGGATGATAAAATATGTATGAAACTTAACAAAAGTACTGGGGTTGATTCATTCAACTAAATATTCTTGAAGGCTGAGCCCTATCATGGTCATAGTCTAATGACTGAAACATGTAAAAGAGTAAAATATACACTCTTCTGTACTGAATAATCATATGAAATAAACCAGAATCAGTTATATAACAAACATGCAAATTGATTAAACATGCATTTCTTGTCTAAATATGTCTGGCTATGAGAAAAGCTGTAAGTCTTTTGAAGGGGCAATTCTTTGATCTTTGCTGCACAGGATGGTAAAAACAACTGCACTTCAGGATAAAATATTTTGACAGTGTGTCTGCTGGCTTAACATGGCTGAAAGGCAAGCAATAAAATTTCTGCCTTTTCCTCTTTTGTCTCCCTTTTTCATGCTCCCTTCTCGAAGAGAATAACGAAATACAAAAGAATTAACAGTACTGCTTTTTCTTACTTATACTGAAAGCAGACAAAATTGTGCTTTCATCTGCCTTTCTCTCAGTGACTTCCCACACCTTTGTTGTGTTTTTTTCCTTTCAGGCTTCCTACTCAAAGGGAAAAGGAAAGCAATTAATTCATTGCTTTCACTTCTTTTCTCACTTAGCAAACAGGATCTTTTTTTGCATACACTTTTTAAATAATATCAATTGTTTACAATTTATACTAAGAAATGAAGGAGTGGGAAATACCAAAAAAGTACCATGTGTACAATGAGGATAGTAAAAATTATCAATAATTAATTTTATATAACTCAAAAATTATTTATCCCGGCAAAGGAAAGTAAGGAAAGCAGTGCATGAGTGCCATACTTGCACCCTTCACCTCTGGTATAAATATGCCTATATGAGTGTTTATATATGTATACGCAGATATACATAGGCACACGTATTTAAATTATAGAAACCAGTCAGTTCATGTAACAAATAGTTTCAAAATCACTCATTATCAGGAGATTTAGTTGGCTCATACCATTGTTTCACTTAGTTTTCTACCAAATTCCACTCATATGGTACTGGTCAAGCAGAGATCAAACTAGGAACTACATGGTTGTAAAGACAATTTCTTCACCATACATCACGATTCCGCTCAACAATGATTTGTTTCTACATTATCTGTAGTAATTATATTTACATCCTATGATTTCAGTGTGCTAATTCTGATAATCACATAGAACACGATGCTGTTCTAGAGACAGGCCTTACACTACCGACCTCTGACCTCATGGATCATTATGCAGTAGCTTAGCCATGTGGATATTAACATCATCATTCACCTAGTGTACATCAATGAGACTCTTTATTGGTCAATCAGACAATAACTTTTTACTTTAGTGTAATCTAGATTGGTCAGTATCCAGTATCTGCAACATTATGTCAAATATACTAGTCATTGTATACATCATTATATATCATTATATACACATATATATCACATGTATATATATGTGTATGTATGTGTGTATATATATATATATCATCATCATCATCGTTTAGCGTCCGCTTTCCATGCTAGCACATATATATGTATATATATACAGAGAGAGAGGAAGGAAACACACACACACATATATATGTTGATGATATACACAAATACTCATATTACACAGAATGTTTTGGAGGTGCATACATAACTGTATGCACACACATACACACACACACACACACACACACATACAGTCGATGATATGCTTGTCAGTAGAATCATGTACTAAGCACATCATAAAACTATGAACAAAGTACAAAAACTCAGTACTAAGAGAAATATTTATAAACACACATTATATATACAAATATATACCTGCATACACACACATATATATATACACATGTATATATATATATATATATATATATGCATAAATGTATTTATTTATATAAGTTTAGTTGTGTATTTATGTTATGTGTGTGTGTGTATATAAGTATACACACAGAAAAGATACATGTAATGTAATTTGTTTGTGTATGTATATGTGCATGCATTCTTTTTTGTGTGTGGTGTATTTTCAATTGCATTCAGTTTTACCATGTTTGTTCAGTCCAGTCTAGTCCATCGTTCCAACTGCACTAACCATTCTCAATATTCCAGTAAGTTGATATATCTCCTATGGTCATTTAGTGTTAAATACAATACCATGTTGTCAAACTATTTGATTGATAAGATACTGCTCATTTTATTTGCAGCCAATACGGATTACGGATTACAGTGAAGAATATGGATAAACAAGACAAACAAAAACAAAAACAAAAACAGAAAAAAAAACGAAATACGAAAATAACAACATGATGAAGTAGTGGAAGAAGGGTTCGGAGATTAGCAAATTCAACAAAGGGTTAGAGACTATATACTTGGTTCATGAATATTAACTACATACAATATGCAGCAACTGGAATTTTGCTTGAAACTGTCCCCTCTGTCCATTTTAGTTCTATCTCATTCATTTTTATTCTGTTTTATTGTATTTTTAAACAGATATCAATCAAACAGAAGCTAGAGGGTTGTTAGTATCATTGTCATTTTTTTCTTCTTTTTCTATTTTCTAATTTTTATTTTTGTTCTGACCATTGGAGAAGTAAAAGTCTCAGCTATTTGTTAATGAGATTCAGGCATAGAGAAATTCTGCACGACAGCTTTCATTTTGAATATTCATTACATCTCAAGAGAGAATTATTTCACTAATAATAATAAGAGGATGTGTAAACATCTCCCCATTTTTCTTCTCTTTTCTTTTTGTGTTGCTATTTTGTATTTTTGTACTTTCCTTGTTTTTGTTTCACCTTTTTAAAGATTTTTTTCTTTTATTGTTGCTATCTTGATGTGAAGTTTGATTTTGGCACTTTCTCTGATTCCTCCCAAAATGCAGTAGCAGTATTAGAGATGATAGTAATAGTAGTAGCAGCAGCTATAGTAGTAGTAGTAGTAGTAGTAGTAGTAGTAGTAGTAGTAGTAGTAATAATAATAGCAGCAGCAGCAGCTCAGTAAGTTTCTTTTGAACATTATCAAAGTACTCTCAGGTAACAGCTGCAGTGATTGGCTCTGGTTTTTTTTCTTTTTTTTTTTTGTTTGAATTCATGAAGCAGATGATAGATAAATCTTCTATGGGATAGGAAGATAGTCTCTTATTGGAGATAACATTTACAAATGATCTGGAGGTGCACAAGTGATGAAAAGGGGTTGGGGGACAATATCAATTTAAGTTTACTTCATAAATACATGAAATTGAGGCAAGTGTAAACAAATCAAAATCGCTGATGTGGCCGATGATAATACCGCCTGATTGGCACTCATGCCAGTGGAACATTAAAGCACATCTGAGTGTGATTGTTGCCAGGGCCACGGATTGGCTCCTGTGCCAGTGACATGTGAAAAGCACCATTTGAGCGTAATCATTACCAGCATCACTATACCAGCACATGAAAAACAACATTGAGCGTGGTCGTTGCCAGAGCCACTGGACTGGCTCCTGTGCAGGTAGCACGTAAAAACACCTTTTAAGCGTGGTCGTTGCCAGAACCATCTGACTGGCCCTCATGCCGGAGGCATGTAAAAGCACCCACTACACTCTTGGAGTGGTTGGCATTAGGAAGGGCATTCAGCTGTAGAAACTTTGCCAGATCAGATTGAGCCTGGTGCAGACTCTGGCTCACCAGTCTTCAGTCAAATTGTCCAACCCATGCCAGCATGGAAAGCGGACATAAAATGATGATGATTATGAAGATGATGTTGATGATGACATCAGCAGGAATGAATTTTAACAGAACATCTAGGATTTCATGGGAGCTTTTTCAGTAATGTAGCCACTGAATGTGATAGTTCAACACAATAGCTACTAAATTTAATGATAAGCGGGTTGGTCATTCAGTATTGTAGCCACTGAATGTATGAGTGGAGAGGCTGATAGTTCAATATTGCAGCCAATCAGTCTATGGATGGGTAGCTTGGTAGTTCATTACTGTAGCCATTGAATGTATGAGTAGATAGGTTGTAGGTTGATAGCTGAATAATGTAGCTGCTAAATGTATAGGTTGGTAGTTCAACAGCGTATCCACTGAATATAGTTGTTCAATACTGTAGCCACTGAATATTTTAACCACTCAAAATGTAGGTGGGTAGATAGTTCAATAATATAGCTACAGAAAGTATGAGAGGATAGGCTTGTTGTTCAATACTGTAACCAGTGAATGAATGGGCGGATATATTAATTTTTCAATAATGTAGCCACTGAATGTGTAGTTCAACATTATAACCTCTGAATGTATCTTATCTTTTACTTGTTTCAGTCATTAGACTACAGCCATTCTGGGGTACTGCTTTGAATTCTTAGTCACATGAATCAACTCCAGTACTTATATTTTCAAGCCTGGTACTTATTCTATCAGTCTTTTTTGCCAAACTGTTAAGTTACAGGGATGTAAACATACCAACACTGGTTGTCAAGTGGTGATGGGGGAGAGATAAACACAGACACACACACACATTATATATACATACATACATACATACATACATACATACATACGGAGGCTTTTTTAGTTTTCGTCCACCAAATCAACTCATAAGGCTCTAGTCCACCTGAGGCCATAGTAGAAGACACTTGCCCAAGGTGCCATGCAGTGGGACAGAACCCAGAAACATGTGGTGGGGAAGCAAACTTCTTACAACACAGCCACGCTGGCACCTTTATGGGTGGATATATTAATTTTTCAATAGTGTAGCCACTGAATTTAGTTGTTCAATACTGTAGCCATTTGGTAGTTCGATATTGTAGCCACACCACTTATGTAATAAGAGCTAACAAAGTATACCCTTCATGAACACTCAACCTGTTACAAATGCAAATGCAACCAAATCTCCCAAACTTCACCAAGCTATCTTTAGAAATACATAATTTGGATAGTACAGTTTTAAATATGTGATGTCTGAAAATAAATGGGAGGGTCAAAGTTGGAATGGTTTTGCTCATAGGTCTGCTAATCAGGGCTGGCAACAACAACAATATCAGTAGCAAGGCTGCATGATAAAAACAAATACATGTAACTACATTGGTGAATGAATAGAAGCATTTATAATTTATGTCTGATGATCTCAGACATCTTTAAGCTAGGTGAGTAAACAACAGATAACATTCTGATATTTTTATGGTACCATTATCTGGCAGCTAGGTGGATCAGCCACTTTTAACATTGCCAGATGATCTGATACCTATATCAGGCAACTACATGAACAGAGGAAACAGAAAATAAAACACAAAGTGGCTAACCCACTAAAGAGGTTAGTTACCAGATGCATATTTGAACTTATGTCACAGATGTCCAGTAAACTGTTGGTTCAATACCATACCTATTGAAGCATCTTGCCTTTAATTACAAAATAATTTGTCTGCAAATATTAAGGCTTTATCTTCATATATTTTGTAACATTCACCATGATATAAAGTAAGGTAATTTATTCATATTGGTTATAATGAAATATTTCCACAGGTATCAAGCACAAGATCTACAGAATAATCATCCTATCTACTCCTGGGCAAGTGTCTTCTACTATAGCCTCGGGCCGACCAAAGCCTTGTGAGTGGATTTGGTAGATGGAAACTGAAAGAACCCTGTCATATATATGTATATATATCTATATGTATGTATGTGTGTGTGTATGTTTGTGTGTCTGTGTTTGTCCCCCCAACATCGCTTGGCAACCGATGCTGGTGTGTTTATGTCGCCTTAACTTAGCGGTTTGGTAAAAGAGACCAATAGAATAAATACTAGGCTTACAAAGAATAAATCCTGGAGTCGATTTGCTCAACTAAAGGTGGTGCTCCAGCATGGCCACAGTCAAATGACTGAAACAAGTAAAGAGTAAGAGTATCAAAACCTGGATATTGTACAGGAGTTAAGCGAAGAAACACTAGGCCTCCATAATGAGACATATGTACTCAGCTATGAAAACCTCCTGGTGAGACACGGCTGACAGCAGTGAAATACTCGAGTGAGCAGAATTGGTAAGTATGGAAGATATGCACATCAGAAATAAAAAAGAACCAATGTTGCATAGGGAATGTTGCCTGATTTATGCTAACCCATGTTATTGGTTATGAATTATTTGTCTTGGTTCAGTTTTGTTGAATATTATAGAAACGACTGTCGCTGTTGTAATCTACATATAGGTATGGCTTGCAATTAAGAAGTTTGCTTATATGGTTTCAGGTTCAATTCCTCTGTGTGGTATCTTGGGCAAGTTTACTACTACAGACTCAAGTCAACCAAAGCCTTGTTGAGATGATTTGGTCATTGGAAACTTAAAAAAGACCATTGCACGCATACACACACACACATGGATATATGTGTGTGAGTGTGTCTGTGTGTGTGCATGTATGTATATATATATATATATATATATATATATATATATGTATGTGTGTATGTGTGTGTAGGGGATGGATTATGTCTCCCTGTCTTGACATTGTGTGATATATGTAAATGAATGTCACTGTCATGTAAGCAGCAATGTACTTTGTTGCCACTCTTCTATGAAAACATAACTGGTACCGAGGAAATATGACCTTATTTGGAAACAAATAGAGCTGGTGACAGTAAGGTTATTTGACTGCGGAAAATCTTCTTCAGCAAATTTTGTCCAAACTGTCCAAGCATGGAAAAATAGATGCTAAAATGATAATGGTTATAAAAGTGACTAACAGATAATGTAATGATATAATTAGAACTCACCATGATCTAATACAATTCAAAACACGTCACTAGAAAGGCTGTTCATGCTGTGTGTGTGTGTGTGTGTGTGTGTGTGTGTGTGTGTGTGTGTGTGTGTGTGTGTGTGGTGTGTGTGTGAGTGTGTGTGTGTGTGTGTGCTTGCATGTGTTTGTTTGTTTGTTGATCATTTCCAGTCTTCTATGAAAACATGTTTCATACTTGGAAACAGGCGAAGGCTAATAACAGGAAAGGCATCCAGCTGTTGAAAACATGCCTCAACAAATTGTACCTGGCCAATTCAAACATGGAAACGTGGACCTTAACTAATGATGATGATGATGATGATGATGATGATGATGGTATTCACATACACCCACACACAAATAATTTGGTAGTAAATCGATTCAAAGGTCAACAGCTTCCTGCATTACACCTATCAAGGTTTCATAAATTCCATTCATGAAAATCTCAGCCCCTATGTCATTTATGCATCTTTAAAGCCAAAAAACATCTGTCAACAAATCATTTACTCACTTTGCACTTTCAAAGACATGTGAAATAAAAGAACTCAGAGAACAAATAAATGTTAATGACAGAAAGGGCATCAGCTGTAAAACAACGCCTTGATAGTAAAATAGTCATCTAACATGATGGTCACTTTATTTACAATATATCACTGGCAGAAGCGGATCCTAGCTTTCACTCCATTGTGCAGGTGTGTGCGGCTGATGAAGAGCCAACTAGCTCGAAACTGGGTCAGTCCCACGATCATGTAAGCTGATAAAGGTTAGTAGGGGTTCGCTCTTTCTGCTAGTGATATATTGCATAGAAAGGATGCAGAATGCTGCATTGAAAACTACCTGGTGGAGAATCTGCCTAGGGTTAAACTAGTAGTAACATTCAACTGCCACTTTGATGTGGCAACTCATTCTACTGAATATATATATATAACCATCATCATCAAAATATATATATACACACACATATGTATACATATTCTTTTATTCTTTTATTTGTTTCATTCATTTGACTGTGGCCATGCTGGAACACCACTTTTAGTCGAACAAATCGACCCGAGGACTTATTCTTTGTAAGCCTAGTACTTATTCTATTGGTCTCTTTTGCCGAACAGCTAAGTTACAGGAATGTAGATATGCCAACGTCAGTTGTCAAGCGATGGTGGGGGAGGGGGACAAACACATATGTATGCACACACACACATATATATATATACGATGAGCTTCTTTCAGTTTCCGTCCACCAAATCCACTTTGCTAACCTTAGGCAATAGTAGAAGACACTTGCATACGGTGTCACATAGTGGGACTGAACCTGGAATCATGTGGTTGGGAAACAAGCTTCTTACCACACAGCCAATATATATATTCTTTTACTTGTTTCAGTCATTTGACTGTGGCCATGCTGGAGTACCACCATATATATATATAAGTTTGGATTTATATTCCCTCAAATAATAATTATTATATATATATGTATATATATATCTATATATATATATAACTACACATAGCTCTAGTAACATAAGAATGAATGGGTGAAAATTTTCATAATCATATAATCCATAACATATACACACACACACATATATATATATACATATATATATAAGTATATAATATATATGAATATATATAAATATATATATATCTGTGTATATATATATACATATGCATATATGTGTATATATATATATATATATATATATATATATATATATATATATATATATATGTATATATACATACATGTGTGTGTGTGTGTTTGTGTTAGTCTGTAGCCATGTTTAAAAATCAGCACATCAAGTTACATCCTATTATACTAAATGATAACTGAGCTATTCAATATATTGAGATAGAGGAAAAAATGTTGCAGACTGATATAAGTTCCAGGGTCGATTTGATCGCATAACCACACAATTGTACAACACATACACACACACATATGTACGTAACACATGTCCAAAGTCTGCAGACAGAACCATCCATTCATAAATCTGTGAAATGTAAACATTTAGCGCTGGTATGAAAGAATTTTTTGCAGGGTGGGCGAAGACAGGAGAGAAAGAGTTGGCGATGATGGTAGCTAAAAGAATGATAACAAGATGAATATCAGAGAAGTAACATATTTGCTTCTCTTTTGAATTTTATCAGGTCTGATATAACCAATAACTTACATTCCCTCTTGTCTCGTGTCTAATGTGTAATAGTGTATATATATATATATATGCGTGTGTTGAGACATATGTAAATGTGTGTGTACGTGTATTACACATCTGTGGTTGTTTGTTCATTCATTTTTATGTCCATTTCTCAATGCTAGCATGAGTTAGCTATGTATATGTGCAGTTGTGTATATATATATATATATATATATTTGCATTCCGTGCATATATATATATATATATATATGTATTTAGATATGTGCATGAGTGTGTGAGTGTGTGTGTGTATGCATGCGCGCGCGTGTGTGTGTGTGGTGTGTGTGTATACAGATACACTCTTTCACATACATTAACCAGAGGATATAACAATATGATGAGCATGTTTGAAACCCACTAACTTTGCTAACAGTAAGTGTTTAATAACATTATCCATCATTATAATAAGTTGCTTCCACTGTGTATATCATCATCATCATCATTTAATGAACATTACCATGCTGGCATGAGTTAGACTACATGAGTGTGTGTATATATATTTCAATGTTGCTTAAATTGACTTTGGTTATTTTCATTAGACTTCACTAAATTCATACATTTGTATCACTCAACTTATAAGCTGCTTTGGCCGCAGAGGAATTAGTCACTGGTATCATGGGTATTGTAGGTAGGAATGTATAAAACCATATAATAGTAAATGTGGAGTTTATTGGTAAACAAGGTCAGAAAGTGTTCATTCCAGTAATGGCCAATGTGTTGAATTACAATTCTGTATATATACATATTTTAATAAGATGAAATTAGGGAATAGTTTTGTTGCAGAGTTTGTTTGATAAGTGAGTTTGTTCATTTAATATCAGGTCAGAAAGCATTGGAAAGGTGAATAAGAAAGAAAAACTTAGGAGTAAAAATGTAGAGTCAAGGTATAATGAAAGAAGGGAAAGAAACGAATAAGTAGAAAAACACATCATCATCATGTAACATCTATTTCCCATGCTGGTATGTGGTGGACAGTTTGACAGGAGCTGGCAAGCCAGAGGACAGAACTAGGTTCCACTGTCTGTTGTGGTGGCATGTTTTTTACAACTGGATGCCCTTCTTAATGCCAATCACATTACAGAGTGGACTGGAAACACTTTACTTAGCACTAGTGCTGGTAAGGTCTGTTTGGCATAGCTTTTATGGCTGGATGCACCAACACTGGCAATGTGTCTTGATATGGTTTTTAAAGCTGGATGCCCTTCCTAATGCCAACCACTTTACAGAGTGGGTTGGGTACTTTTTACATGGCACCAGCCTTGATGAGGTCTGCTTTGGCATAGTTTTTACAGCTGGATGCCCTTCTGAATGCCAACCACCTTATTAAAATGAACTGGACGCATTTTTTTACATGGCACTCTCACTGGTGAGGTCACCAAGTAACTTGCAAGACAAAGATCCTTTGAGAGGTGGGTAGTATTGGAGGAGGTGACTTTGTGCCAGGGAACAGAAACAGGTATCATGCTGTTGAGGAGATACATGGTTATCCAACTCAGAGGGAGAGAGCAAGAGAGAGAGAGAGAGAGTGATAATGTGAGAGTGAAAGAGCAAAGTGGTGAGAGAGTGAGAGAGAAAATGGCAATGTGCCAGGACATATTCTAAAGGTACAGGAATGAAAGTATAAATGGGATGGTAGGGCATTGTCAAGGGTGCATGAGTAGGGAGTTTATGTGACAGCAAGAAGGCAGAGATACAGTAACTGGTGAAACCTGGGTATACGGAGGGGGACAACAGGATAGCAATTAAACAGTCAGTAGAGCAGGGAGGACTGGCATGAAAAAGATGAAATATAAGGAAGAGGAGAGGGGATGTAGTTTGGGTTATTATGGTAAGATATGAAAACTTAATATTACATGTGGGTGGAACTCAGTTTTGCTAGAGTTAGCAGATCTTCTGAAGAATCTCATATCATTAGGTATCTTGGTCCATTGTCATCTACTTCATGAGGCCCAACATCTTGAGATCAATCCTCACTACATCATCCCGTGTCTTTCTGGATCTCCCTCTTCCACAAGTGCCATCCACTTTAAGCAATCAGCACTTCTTTATACAGCTGTTTTAATTCATACACATCACAATAAATCAATAAATGAACAAATAAAAATTTTCTGAAATTTCTATATCTTAGGTTCAGTGTGTGCTTTTATCTTTTAGTCAGGAGAGAAGACAGTGCCTATGGTTCCTTATAAGGTATCTCAGACTGATGAGTTGGAAGAAGGCATCCTCAAACCAGAGACCTCATTCAAATGCTTATAATAGAGTGGACTTGGCTGAAGTCATCCTAGGTATCAAATGGTAGTCACATTGAGTCACAGAATGTCCTGATCTAGATATCTAGACTGTATTCCTTATGCTGGATATGTTCAGTTTTGTAAAATGAATTTATTAACTTAACCCCTTCTCACAAAATTGCTAGCATTGTGCCAAAATTTGAAATTAACCGCATGTGCGGTTACCTCAATCTTATAGTAGCTGAGACATTGAAACCATGAAGGTCTAGAACTGTCACAGGCAACATGTAGCCTGCAGAACTTTCTGAGCAGCACACCTAATGAAAAATTACCTTGAACACTTTAATTGGAACAGCCTGCTGGATAATAAGCTTTGTTTCATGTGGTCCTGTTTTCAAAATATCTTGGCCTAGCCTTCTCTAGAAACAGTTTGGAAATTCTACCGTTTTAAAGAATTCATAGGAATATGAGAGGAAAACTTGATAAAATAGATATAACTACAACACAGTCATCTTTTAAATTTAACACTCATGTGCACACATACACACAAGCATAATTATACAGACATACATACACACAAACATATACATACACACCTACATATACACAGACATACACACATATACATGCATGCACACACATGCACTCACATGCATAAATATATGCACACATACACACAAACATACATGCACACACACACACAAACATATACATGAACACACATACACATAAACATATATGTGCACACACATACACACAAACATACTCGTACATACATACACACAATCATATACGTACACACACATACAAACGTTTGTATGTGTGCGGGAGCACATGTTTCTGATTAAATCTATTAATACGTGTTCTGCCAGTTTTTGCTACACGTTTAAACATCAAGTTGCATGTATCCAATCAAATTAACATAATTAATGAGTCAATTAATTAATAGACATAATTGCTTATAGAGATTAGGGAAAAAATAAAATTTAAACTTAAATCTAATAAGAAGAAATATTTTAAATTGAAGTTTACAATAATTGAATTTTAATTATGATTATTTTAGTATTTGTGTTGTAGAAGTGAATTTATGCTATATATATATATATATACACAGACACATGCAAGAGTATGTTTATATGTAATATAAGATATAGATATACCTATATTAAGGCATGTGTGTGTGTGTTTGTTCATGTATAAATAATTATTTATACACACACACAATATACATAAGCATATATACATATATACATCATTCAAATGTACAGAAAATAAGAGACAGATGGTGAGGAAACAACAAGCAGGTTTATTAGTTTGACGCTGAGGAAGAATGGAAAAGCCTTTGACGTTTCAAGCCTACACTCTTCAACTTAAAGGGATGAAAAGAAAAAAAATAGAGAATGAGAGAAAAACAGAGAGAGGAATAAAAAAGATGTGTTGGAATTAATGGTTTCACATGATGAAATGACCAGCAAGAAAACAAGCCAAAGGAAGGGGACATAAAAGTGACCTGGCTGAAGTGGCATGTGCAAGTGCATGTGTGTATGAGTGAATGGTCTGTGTGAATGTATGGGGGAGTGCAAGCACCAGTGCATGCATATGGGCAAGCTTAAAATTATGTGAACCTGAGTATGCATATGGGAGTGTTTGTGTATATATGTCTATAAATAAACAAATATGTGTAAAGTAAACAAGATGCATGTGTGTATGCACACACTCATGCATGTGAGTAATATATATATATACCTAAATCATATATAGATATTGCATGCATGTACACATATATGCATACATATGTACATATGTATGAGAAGCTCCTTTTCACAAATTTAGGGTATATTGCATTATGCTTGCATGCTGAGTGTAATGCTGCCTGGGAGGGAAACATGGGTATTGAATGATGAAGATGTACCAAGTCTGAGAGAAATATATCAAACGTGTTCTGCTGGAGGTATGATATGAACAACTGAGCTCATGGGCTGAGAGAATGATGTGCTATAAGAGGAATCTGATGTAGCATGCAAAAGTGAAAACTGCACTTGTATGAAAATGTGATGTACAGAGGCTGTTAGTTGTGTAAAAAGTTGTGAAGTTGATTATGCATGTGGAGGGAACTCATACATACATACATGCATATGTACATACAAATATATATATATATACATTTGTGTATACATATATATAATATATACATTTGTGTATACATATATATATATATACATATATATATATATATATTACATTTGTGTATACATATATATATATATATATACATATATATATATATATATATATACATTGTGTATACATATATATATATATATATATATATTATATATATATATATATATATAAACAATATATAAACAAATATATATATTTGTGTATACATATATATATAAACAAATGTATATGTTTATATATATAGAGAGAGACACACACATAAAAACATATATATATATTCATATCTACATACACATAATACAATGCATATATTTGTACAAGTGTGTCTATATGGATATAAATAAAGATTTGTAAATGTGTGTGTGCACATATGTGTATGTGCACATGTGTTTGTGTATGCACATGTGTGTGTGTATGCACATGTGTGTGTGCATGTGCATGCATATGTGTTTGTGTCTTCATATTTTGATATTGTGTGACAGTAGTAAATGATTGTCAGGCATACAAGCAGTGTCATTCATTTCTGATATTCTTAGAGAATATGTTTGGTGATTGAGAAATAATTACCCTTCTTGGAAACAGGTGATGGTTGGTAGTGACTGTAAGGACAGCCTGCCACAGGAAATCTTCCTCTAAAAACTCTACCCACCCCATGCAAGCATTGCTATTAAAAGTGGTTGCTAAATGAAGACAGTGAAGATAATGATGATGATGTTTTCGATGTGTGTGTGTGTGTGCATGTAAGTGTATTGTTATATTTGGGGATGGTCATCTTTCGCCAATTAAACACATGCACTATATATTTAATCTACACTTTAGCTTCATTGTTGTTATCATCAGTTCATTTGTGACACATTCTGTACCACAAAAAGACAAAATGGAATAGACAAGACAAGAGGAGACATGACGGACAGAAAAATCATTGAAGAGGTTACAGAATATCTAACAAAAAAACTCAAGCAAATAAACTAATCATCATCATCATAATAATAATAATAATAATAGTAGTAGTAGTAGTAGTAGTAGTAAAAATAATAATAATAATAATAATAACAATAATAAAACTGATGACTGGATGTTAAAACTTGTTTTAAAACAAGAAAACATCATACTCAGTAATAAAACAAGCAAAGAAATATCTAAATGAATTCCAGATACAACAAATCCCAGAATTAGACAAACTGAAAACAAACACAGAGAAAGCTAAGCATATGAAAACCCATTCTAAAACTGCTGCCTTATTTATTCTTGCTGATATATGGCAAGAAAAACCTCTCAATGGCAAATTTCCAAAGAGAGCTAATAATGCTGATGTTGACAAAGCCCTTATCCATCAATGGTTAAGTGTCTTCTGGCTTAAAATCAGAGACTGAAGGCTTTATCACAGCAGCACAAGGAGCTACAAAGCCAACATGTTAAAGAACAGCAGTAGCCCAACAAGTCATGTATGTAAACAACAAAATGAAACCATTGATCATGTTGTCTCCATGTGCAGTCTTCTTGTGCCTACAGAGTATCTCAACAGGCATGATAGAGCAGCACAATATATTCACTGGATAATTTGTAAAAACCTGGACCTGCCCCATGATAAAAACTGGTGGAAACACAAACCAAAAATGATCACATCTCACTCCTCTGGAACTTCACCATTCAAACTGATTGAAAGATAGACGCGAATAGGCCAGACATTATATTGAAAGACTTCAGATAAAAATCATAACTTCTCATTGATATGACTGTCCCAGTCAACATAAATGCAACTGTCAAGATCAAGCAAAAATTGAGCAAGTATAAAGATCTTGAAATAAAAATTGTCAAAATGTGGAACCACAAAACTAAAACAATACCTGTTGTCATAGGTGCCCTAGGAATGATAGCAAAAGATGCTGATTGCTACCTAGCTCAGATGCCAGGAAATCTAAAAATGGCAGAAATTCAAAAAATAGTGCTCAAGGGAACTGCCCATGTCATACATAAAATTCTGCCTATGTAATCTCAAATTTAAAAAAAACTTATGGTTGTCTTATGTTTTCTTAAACATTCTCTAGAACAATATTTTGTGCAAAATCAAATATATGGCACCCTAGTCATAGCATCAACTTGAACTTCTAACCTGTTATCTCTTGAGGTCTCTGGGTGAGACTTGGAGTCAACTTGTACAAATACAAAACAAAGGTTAAAAATATAACAATAATAATGTGTGTGTTTGTGTGTGTGAGTATGTACATGTATGCATTTAAATATACACATATACATGTATACTATATAAGCATACATAAATATAAATATATATATTATATAGTGTACACACGTGTATATATACACATATGTGCGTCTCTGTGCACATGCATTTATATTTGCATATAGACAGACAGACTGTTAGAAGCTTTGAGTAAGCTAGATAATGAAACACAAGCACTCAGCTATAATGGCATTGGATTTTATAGCAGAAACAGCTGTTAGCTAATGAAGGTGATTGTATAATTTCCTCTTCCTTTGTCATTTCTTAAATTTCATATATCTATAATATATATATACAATTGAAATGTGTCTTTCTAAAAACCCTCATAACAATCTGACAATGGATTGAATACAGATGAAGAACAATGTCTTCTGTAATCAATTGTAATGTGAGTGTATAGTAATTTGCTTATATGCAAATTTTGTCTTTCATTGCATCCATTTAGCAAGTAACCATTGCTCAAATTTCTTCAATTAAATGAACAACTGATTTCTCCTTGAAAACCTGGTGGGTGGGTGTGAGTGTTTGTGTGTACACTTTTTCTTTTGATTGTTTCAAAGGATGTTCTATGTCCACAAAAGCAATGCTTAGAGGAAACACTCGTAAAAAAGCTGACATATTTTATTTTCATGAAAAACAAGGCAACAAGTTACCCAACTGATATTGATGAATGATTAATTGCAGAAAATATGGGGTAGAGAAGGCTCTTTAATCTCGGTAGGGGCAAAGTAACCCTTCTAGTGCTGGTGCCAATGTAAAAGGTATCAAACACTGGAGCAGATATCATGATAACCTTTCTAAGTTCATGCATGTCTGTGTGGTTTAAAAAGTGTGCTTCCCAAAACATAGTTTCAGGTTTGGTCCCATAATCTTACTGTGTAGCACCAAGAGCAAGTGTTTTCTACAGTGGCTCTGGGTTGACTAAAGCCTTACAAGTATATTTAGCAGATGGAAACTAGAAAAAACTCATCACATGTGCATGTGTTTAGTGAAGGTGTATAGCTTAGTGCTTAGAGTATTCAGCTCATAATTACAAAGCCATGAGTTCAATCCCTGGTGATGCATTGTGTCTTAGAGTAGGAGACTTTATTTCACATTGCCCCAGTCCAGTCAGATGGCAAAAATGAATAGTACCTGTAATTCAAAGGGCTAGCCTTGTCACATTGTGTTTGACACTGAATCTCCCTGAGAACTACATTAAGGGTATGTGCGTCTGTGGAGCACTCAGGCACTAGATGAGTAGACTGTTCTGCTGATCAGATCAACTGAAACACTCATCATCATAATCAACCGAGTGCCAGTGTATATATATAAATTTCAACTATATAACCCATGCTACCCTGGAAAAATGTGCATGAAAAATTAACAAACAGGATAATATATTCCTAGATACAGTATGTCTAGATTTGAAATAAAGGATAGACATAGGTGAAACCCTCTTTATCATCAATGCGCTCAGTTAGGGTAGACCTGAGGTTAAGGAATAACAACACATGGGAGCTAAGATGAAAGTTACAGCCAAAGCCTGTAGCATTTTAACCTATTATGTCAAGTGACATTAAAACTACTGTGTCATTCTAATGATTTCATTATCAAAATATTAATGAAAATGACCTCTTATATTGACAGACATCTATAGAATTTGTAAGGAGAGCATCTGGGTGATTGAATTTAACACTAGGAGAATGATTGTCACTACTTATGTTATCCATAGATCAATTTGTTCAGCTCTACACTCTCTCTGCCAACTACTTAACTGGTTTCACAAGAAGGCAAAATATTGACAGCTAAAAGATGACACTAAAGTAAAATAAAATAAAATGAAAATGTAATGAAATGCTTAAATGTTCCTTCTAACAAAAGAAACAGGAATTTCATTTGATAAAGAACTTGTTTTGGAAAAAAAATTAGCTGCAGGTTGAGAGGAATTTTACTGTCTTTTATTTTTCATATCTTGCTTTTGTTTTATAATCATGGTATTCTTCACAAATATGATATATGGTGCAGATAAGGCTGTGTGTTAAGAGATTCACTTTCTAATTATGGGGTTTCAGGTTCAAATCCATTGTGCTGCACTTTGGGTTAGTGTTTTCTTCCATAGCCCTAGACTGAACAAAGCCTTATAAGTGAATTTGGTAGATGGAAACTTAAAGAAGCCCATCACAAATACATGTAATTGCATGTGAGTTTTTAAGAATTTGAGCACTACAAAAGTGACTCACTATGAGCGAGTTTGTTGTTACTATGATTTCCGCTGTCTCTGCATCTTCAGAGACATGAAATACGTGACCTCTTACTTGAAAAAAAAGGTTTAGCAACAGGAAATGAATCCAGCTGTTCAACAATGCTTCAAAGATATTTTACTCTAATCCATGATAGAATGAAAGAACAGGCTTAAAACAAACAAACAAATGAAATATATGTGTGTGTGTGTGTATATATATATACACACACACACACACACGCATACACACACACACGCATACACACACACACACACACATATATTTCTTAAATGAGAATACATAAAGAATTACTCAAGGACAAGGCACTTAAGAAACTGATAACTACACTAGCATGAAACTGTTGGCCCTTTAGTAGATCCTATAGTGTACTGAGTTAAAAATTAAAATCATATATATGGTATATGTGTTTGTGTGTATGATACACATTTAGATATGTATACATATATACAAATATATACATATATATATATATATATATATACACACACAAATATATAGATACATATACATAAATGTGTGTATATATATATAATATATATATATATATATATATATACACACACACACAAATAATACATACATACATATATGTGTATATATATATATATATATATATATACACACACACACAAACAAATAATACATACATACATACATACATATATATATATATACACGCACACAGTTATGCATACATATATACACATAAACACACACACACTAAGACATACACGTATTCATACATATTTTTGATTTATTAAGACATGCATGCTGTTGAAATAAGGAAGAGGAAAGTCTTTCAATAACTAGATTAAAGATAATGAGAATAATGAACACTGATATCTAAATTAATTATTTTCCAATCTACTAAAGAATATAATGAATAAGAAACAAAAAACATTAAAAACAAGTAAATAATACCAACAACATCAACAACAACAAAAGATGTACGTTCTCTTATCTTCAAGCATGGAGAGGATGCTCTACTTTTTTAATTCAATTTTTGAAGAATTCCTATTTAGCCTTTATTATTATTATTATCATTATTATTTTTATTATTTTTATTATTATTATAACTTCATCATCAACATAATCATTATCATAACAGTAGTATTATTTTCATTATTATTATTATTTATTATATTTATTTATTTACTTGACAGATATTTTATAAAATAAAGACGTAGCAAGAAATTTCTCCTGTGAATATCACACAGATTCAGTGCCTTTTTTTGTTTTAATTTTCAAATTTATTTCATTTTATATTATTCTATGCATTTTGTAATTGTTGATGTTTTAGTTTATTCATCTTTTTATTTAATTATTTTTCTAGATATCATTCCCTAACAGAACCTTGAGGGCGGTTATAGATATGTCATCTTAAATGAATAGAATTTAAACACACATACACATTCACACACATATATATATACACTTGCACAAACAAGTGTGCCTGGGTTTGCCAAAAAGTATGTATATATATATATATACACACGTATACATACATACATGCACATATATATATGTGTATATATATATATATATATATATACACATACACACACATTCATGCATATATAGATACACACATACACACCTGTGTGCAAGCATTTCTGCATGAGTGTGTGTATGTGTGCATGTGAATATGTGTATATATACATGTGCTTCATGTAGAAAAAAACAAGCAAGATAATCTTCAAACATGTACGTATCAATTAGTTTCATTTTCCTTCTAATCTATTCAACAAATTGGATATATCTGCAAATTTAGGTATTTGCACAAATCTCTTTAGAAATTGATATGGTATACCCTGTGTACCGCCCACAGACAATCAGAATGTTGACTTGAAATGATACTAGAGTGGGAATTTAGGGTAAATCTTTTTATTTAAGCTGATCAATAGATTATATATAATTCTTCCAAAAATTAGATAACTTTTGTACAAGCAATTGAACCAAAAGTTTGCTAAAACATGAGTTCAAATCCTTCTCAGTGACAAACTATTCATCATTCCATACACAGTTATTAGTATTGGTAGAGTTATTAGACAATTGCATACTAAAACAATGCTTAAGAGTACACTTGGTTGCACTCAAACTCAATTTGAGAAATGTAAATGTGGTGAAAGTATTTCTGGAGGGCTCCAGAAAGACAGAAACACAACCTAGCCAGAATATATTTGAAGTTTCATTTTTAAAAATTGTTTTAATTATAGTGTTTTATTGTACTTTATTTATATCCATGAAAATCTCTCTACATGTATGCATGTGCATACATATATGCATGTACATTTTGATATGTTTGAGAATATATATATTTATATATATATATATATATATATATATATATGTCAACTTCTTAGACATAGCCCCTAACATCTCATCAGGTCTATACTATCCTTACACAAGCCTAACAAAACATTGCAATACATCCACTCACATTCCAATCATCCTACATCAATCATAAATCAAATAGTCAAAAGCATGTCTATTAGAATCTCTAAGTTATCTGCAAATAAGCATAATTTCAACAACATAGCTGGCTATTATAATGAAGCTCTTAACAGAAGGGGATACTCTGTAAAGATCGATTATATACCGAAACCAACATTCCTAAACAAACTAGAATTCTACACTATGAAAGTGCACATTAATCAAGTCACAAACCTAGACAAACAAAGCATTCTTACATAACTCTAATTGACTCTAGCCTCTCAGGGATTAGGTCTATTACAAACTCTAATAACACTATTCACACTTCCAGAATGCTAGCATTAAAAGAAAAAACAGAAATATGAAAATTACCTGGTATAACCCCCTTTTTAATCTCCAGGTAAAAACTTTCTGCCTAAAATTTTCTTTTCTTTACTTAAAACTAACATTCCACCACAACACAATTATTTCCATAATTTTAACAAATATACAATTTAGCACTTGTACTCCACAACCAAAACCTATTTAGGGAAAGAAATCCAGAAACTGCTCCTATAATCAGAATAAGATTAATTTTAAAATGTGTATAAGTTTAGGTCTACTAAGATGTCCGGACACAGTAATTAGAACTATCAGCAAAGATACACAGATTCATACACACACACACATCTATATATATAAAACTGTAGTTGTGTAAGTGTCTGTCCCCTTCGATTTAGATTCCTAACTACTCCCACATTTTGCGGTGCAGTTTAACCAAATTCGGGTATCTTATAGTCGTGATTCATATCGAGCCCGTCTGAGTATTAGCGCGCGTCTACAATGAGTCTACGATTTTAAAATAATTTAACATCATTTTTTATTCCATTTTAATGCATATTTTTTCGTGTGTCGATGGCAGCGGAGTTGCGTCCATGGTCACACCTGCACCTGTTTGCTTCTCCCCCTTCTTCCCTCCCTCGTAAGCTGTGGGGAAGGGAGTGTAAGGAAATTAACGTCGTAAAGCGTTGTCAAGGAGACCAGCGTTCTTTTAGAACAACGACTTCATGGCTTGAAGACACCAAAACAGAAATGGCTAAGAAAGCCCAAATTGGCATCTATAAGGGAAGTAACTCTCTAAAAATGCTTATATAGTTATTTCCCTTACAACCCGAGCAATGCCGGGCGATACTGCTAATTATATATATATATATATATATATATATATGTACATATATATACACACACACACACACATAAACATATATATACATCCCAGGAGAAAGACATAGAATCACAGATGCAAGATGAGAGAAACAGAAAAGAAAAGAGAGAAAGAAATCAAAGAGAAAGCATATAAAAATATCTATGAGAGTCAGCTGACCACTTAGGGACGGAACGGTGGGGAGAGGGTGAGAAAAAATGAGGATACACTATGCAGATAACTTGTGTGTGTGTCTTTGTGTTATGATAAAGGTAGGGAGAAAAGGCCAAAATATATAGACAAAACAGTTGGTCATAAACACCCGTATGTCAAAAGACTTAAAAACACAAACAGACAGACATAACATATATATATATATAAATACACACGCACCTACATGTACAAGTATATACAGCCACACAGAGAGGCATTTGTATGTGCACACACAGACACACAAACACAGATATATATATGTAGACATACACACACACATATATATACATGCAACCATACACATATAAACACATTTATATATACACGCATATATATATATCCTATGTCCTTTGATCCTTTCAGATATTTTATAACATCTCTTATCCCCTTCCCTAGTAACCTGTAAACCATTTTTTAAAAAGTATTTTGATTCCACGTTATCTTTTCCTTCTTTGTACCCCTTTGCAAATGTTCCATACACTTGCATCCCTTTGAATCCTAGTAGTTAGAAAAGAAAAGATTACTGCAAAGAAATTTTCGAAAACTTAGTTAAAATTCAATTAAGAATTTTAATTTCATCTTACCTCCTATTCTTATGCTATCATACTAGAATATTTAAAAGGATAGTTTACAATACTCTAGAGGAATATTTTGGTGCTACAATTTTTGTATGATTTGGATATTTGCATGCCATTGAAGCAATTTTAGCTATTAATATCATTATCAATTTTTATTAATACTACTACAGCTACTACTATTACTACTACTAATACTATTAATATTATTATTATTATACCCACAAAATTTCAGGGTAAACAAATACCAGGATTTGGCAAGCCAGATATGGGAAATATATCAAGCAACAGTCAAAATTGTCCCTTTTGTTATTGGTGCACTGGGAACAATTTCAAAGAATCTGGATGCAATACCTGAAATCTTAGGCATACCGAATATATTTGGAAGTACACATCTGGTTGGGATGTTTGGAACAGCTTATGTACTGGGGGAAGTGTTGTACCTCTGAGCTGCAGGCAGGAGGTAAGGCATAGTTACACACAACCCAACAGTAAAAGATCTACATATAGCAAAGCAATGATGATGTTGATGATGATAATAACCCTTTCTACTATAGGCACTAGACCTGAAATTTTGTAGGAGGGGACAAGTCGATTACATCAACCCAGTGTTTCACTGGTATTTAATTCATCGACCCCAAAAGGATATAAGGCAAAGTCAATCTCGGGGGAATTTGAACTCAGAACATAGCTGCAGAGGAAATACCGCAAAGGATTTTGTCCAGCATGCTAACAATTCTGCCAGCTTGTCACCCCCATGATGATGATGATGATAATAATAATAAATGCCCTGATGAAGTACCAGGCAGTAGTGGCTCTCATAGCTTTTGATCTTAACTGATTAGAAGTGTTATCATGTACACTGTTATGTCTTGGTATAAAAGATTGGCTACAGCAAATATTCTGTCAATATCGCACTTGCTTGACCATAACCAGTTGATCATGTCTCTTAGTGGCTGATGATATGTGCATCTCTGATCATAGGCAGAAGTAGTGGGGGGAGCATCATAGCCATGTGTTGAGAGGAATTCTTTCGAGTTTTGATAATTCTCCTTTGGAAATATGGGTGTTTCGTTGAACATCCTTAAACAACCCTTATTCAGGGACCTTTTGTGTGGGATGGGATACTCGACCTGAAGAAAATTCTAACTTGGCCCCACCTGTAAGGTCACATACTATTTATCTTGAAATGAGATCACCATGTTGCGTACATATTGTTGTGATGCATGTGCCTGGTGTAGCCTTATCAAATGGGTAGTCACTGGGCTTCGTATATTTTACCCCAGTGTCACTTTCATGACATGCGCTACTCTCTCACTCAATAATAATAATAATAATAATAATAATTTTGGCTCAAGGCCAGCAATTTTGAGGCAGGAGCTAAGTTGATTATATTAACCCCAGTCTCTAACTCACACCTGTTTTATTAACCCTGGAAGGATGAAAGGCAAAGTCAACCCTGGCAGCATTTGAACTCCAAACAAAGTCAGAAGAAATGCCACTAAGCATTTTTTTTTGGTGCAGTAGTGATTCTGGCAGCTTACCATAATAATAATAGTAATAATGATAATAATTTCTTTCTTAACCACAAGGATTTACATTAAGAAAAACATTATGGACAGTACAGGACAAAACAAAGAATGTGTGTGTGTTGTGATGGGTTTGTATGTAAACAAGACTAACAAAATTATTTTTAAAAAATAGAAATCAACAGTGTGAAATCCTCAATAGAGAGGAAATGTTCAAGGGCTGCTCATGGAAAAACCCCATAAAAAACTATGGGTACTCTGACTTTTGGGGCAGGTGCCTTTTCCCTTTGCTTTTTTTCAACTACAGGTGTAAACTCAGGGCACTAATAATAATAATAGTTGTAGTAGTAGAAGGATCTTTGCCTTGCAAGCTATGTCGTGACCTCATTGGTGCTGGTGCCATGTTAAGAGCACCCAACCTACTCTGTAGAGTGACTGGCATTAAGAAGGGTATCCAGCTATAGAAACCATGCCAAAGCAGACAGTGGAGCTTGGCACCATCACTAGGGTTACCAGCACCTGTCAAACCATCCCGCCCATGCCAGATGGAAGACAGGGTTTAAATGATGATGATGATGATGATGTTGACAACAATGATCTGTCAAGTTTGGGGTGATACTAGTTATATTACATTGACTGCCTGTAGCTCTGGGGATAACGTTATCAGTACTATCCACTTCCATCACATTCTGGGATAGTATTATTGAATCTTACCCCTTTCCTTTTTATCCTGGGGTTGGTATTGCTGCCCCTTCTCATACCCCTATGAACATATACTCTAGTATCTATGAAAGGAAACAATAGTATTTATTAGTCATCATTTGGTACAGTGTTATTCCTTCCTTAGTCCTAAACAATAAACTGTGAAAAAGGAGGGGGACCTGTTTTGTCAGCCTGATAGACTGAGGCAAATATAATTCTATGCTTTGTTCTTAAGAACCAACAGAACAGCTGTATCACAAGTTGGAGCTTGTAAGTAACCTTGAGGAGGCATGGTCTATTATTGCAACTTCTTAACCCTAAAGTTGTTGTACCTTTAGAAATTTCATCTTAATTTTATATTTTATTTTTTGCATTATTCAGGAAAAATAATAAGGAAAAAAGAAAAAAAGAAAGCATATTACAGTCAATAAGAAAAATTGTTCCAAAAAGAATTATTCTTTTTTTGGGAAAAAAAAAATACTAAAGACAAGAAATTTTAACATAAAGGAAGGTTCATTTCTGTGAATCTTCAACAGCATTCCATCATAATTCTAAGATAGAAGTGAATCATTTCTCACAATAACGAGAGAGTGAACATTTAGCTTCCAGTTAATGAATACATTAATTCTACACTATTTAGATTCTTCAGTATGTTTTTCAGTTCTGCCAAGTGTACAGTGTTGATGCCACAGTACATTAAGCTTCAACCCACGCAGTCCCTGTCTCTAGTTGTATAATCACACCAGTAATTTCAAAACATAACAGAACACTACCCCAACAACAGTACAAAGACCACATAAAGGAAAGCATCTAAAAAGGCACTAAATTTGCTAAAAATAGCAGCCTAATATTTCTCACACCACTCTATAATATCTTAAAGCAAGGTAAAATACATTGCCTGGTAAAACTCTAGAAATATTAAGTCTCTTAAAAGAAAGAAAAAACAAAAAACAACTGAGATGATCAAGGCTGGAATGCAGTTGGTCATAGTGCTCTTGATGAGGGTTGACCTTAGGCTAAACAACACAAGTCTGAAAATAATAACCCATCCACTGGAATGAGACAGAATCAAAAGTGAACCCTCACAAAAAATAACAGCAGCCTCAATACCCTTATGAAGCCATACACACTCTACTGGAATACACATCACCTTCTGATGAGATCCAAATGTTCTCCATATAGAATACACTTAGTGGTGCTACAGAGATTTGCACTTGAGCAGGTATAGAATTAAAAGTAGGGATAAGCAAGTTAGATCAATATATAAAGTATATTAAATACATGAAATACAACAAATGTATATATGTTTATATACAAAAAACCCCACTTAGACAAAATAGAAATGATATAGATAATTAAAGGGGTTGAAGAAAAGTATTACAAATCCAACAACTGTTTCTGGGGACTTGGTGGTTCAATACTTTCTTCAACCTCTTTAATTCTCAATATTTCTATTTTGTGTAAGTCTGACCTTTTTGTATATAAACATATATACATTTTTTGTATTTCATGTATTTAATATACTTTATATATTGATCTGTCTAACTTGCTTATCCCAACATTTGCTTCTCTCTATATATAAATGTGTGTGTGTGCATGTGTGTGTAAAAATCATCATCATTTAATGTCCATTTTCCATGCTGGCATAAGCAAGATGGTTTGATATGATCCAACGAGTTAAAAGACTACATTATGTCCAATGTTTGTTTGCATAGTTTATACAGCTTTAAACCCTTCTACAGCATGTTGTTCTTTGTTCCTTCTCAAGCCATGCCTGGCTCATAGGGCCGGTTTCCCAGTTTCCTTGGCATATAGATTCCCCACCTGGACGGGACGCCGGTCCATCGCAGGTGAGCTGCAAGATGCAGGAGGAAAGAGTGAGAAAAAGTTGTGGCGAAAGAGTCATTCACCAATACCTTCTGCCAGAGCTGTGTGGAGCTTAGGTGTTTCGCTCATAAACACACACATCGCTCGGTTTGAGATTCAAACTCGCGATTCCTCAACCGCGAATCCACTGCTCTAACCACTAGGCCATGTGCCTCCACCTCTACAGCATGTAATGAGTGCTTTTTCTTTTCATGGCAGTTGCACTAGTGAAATTACCATTGATTGGGTGTGACAACAGAAAAGGTGGTGACATTATACTAGATGAGAGGTTAAAGTATAAGAGAGGAGACTAGAACAGAACAGGGAATGTGTGTATGAATGTTCATATGTGTATGTGTGTGTGCATGTGTGTGTGTTTATTGTGTGGGTATGTGTGCATGCATGCATGTTTGTGTGTTGTGTGTGTATGTGTGCGTGCATGTGCAGATCAACTGCAACAGTCAATTTTTGAGCACAAGTCAACCTTTTTTGTGACTTCTACTAAAACTCAGACATATAACAAAATACAAATTACACATAAGACTGGCTATTTCACTACTTTTTATATGATGAACCAATGTTTGTTAGAATGTACTGTGTAGAATCCAGCTAGGCAGAGGAATAGTATATTTGGAGCACTGGGTCTGTTGATCATAGCTAGTCATTTGATTAATTACTTAGGTGATACAGCATTGATTGATCACTTATTGCATATAGTTAAACCACAAAAACCTTAATTTTATATCTATTTATCTGTAACTTGTTTCAGTCATTGAACTATGGCCACACTGGGGTACTGCCTTGAAGGATTTCCCACACACTAACTGTGGAAGGAACCTGTGGAAAAGGTAGACCCAGGAAAACCTGGGATGAGGTGGTGAAGCGTGACCTTCAAACGTTGGGCCGCACAAGGGCAATGATAGGAGACCAAGACCTTTGGAGATATACTCTGGTTGAGAAGACCCAGCTACTAAAGAGAGATAGCAGCCATGGCTGATGCCAGTGTTGCATGTCCAGCCCATTTAAAAGTACCTTGATGCACTGGGCAATATAAAATGCTTGAGAAGACCTGTTGTGTCAAGTAAAATCAAAATCGTAGCTGTGGCCAGTGCCCCCCGGCTGGCTCCTGTGCCAGTGGCACATAAAAAACACTATCCAAATGTAATCGATGCCAGGGCAATCTGACTGGCTCCTGTGCCGGTGGCACATAAAAAGTACCCACTACACTCTTGGATTGGCTGGAGTTAAGAAGGGCATCCAGCTGTAGAAACATAGAAAGATCAAATTGGAGCCTAATGCAATCAGACCTCAGTGAAACCATCCATCTCATGCCAGCATGGAAGGTGAACATTAAATGACGAAGATGATGAAATTGACTTCAGGGCTCTTTTCTTTTTTTTTTTGATGGCAGTATTTATTCCATCAGACTTTAATGCCAAACTGCTAAGCTACGGGATGGTGGGGGACACACATAAACAAACCAACACAGGTTGTTAAGTGAGGTGGGGGACAAACACAACCACAATGATGCACATGCATAGATATATGCTTACATATACAATGAGCTTCTTTCAGTTTCCATCTACCAAATGCGCTCACAAGGCTTTGTTTGATTCAGGACTATAGTAGAAGACACTTGCCCAAGATGCTATGCAGTAGATCTGAATCCAGAACCATGTGGTTGGGAAGCAAGCTTCTTACACTACAGCCACATCTGTTTTCTTTAAAAGCTCCTCTATACATATGTGACTGTGCAGGAAATGAATTTCTAAGGGACCAGTGTATAGGAAGGACTAAGTGGACACAAAGTCAGGAACGAGAACAGGAGTAATAAGTGAATTGAGAATTCTTGAGTGGCTTTTCAGAGATAGTTGGTGTAAGACCGGCTAATAAAACACAGTTCACTGTAGTAGCAGCAGACTTGGCAATGAAGGAGCCCTGTGTCTGGGTTAAAAACACAATTTTTTCTACTGATGAGAAATCTTCTAAGTAAAACTAGAGGAACATACAAACATAAGTAAGATACATACGCACATGCATATGCATACATAATATGTATGTATGTGTAAATATAAATATATGTATGTATATATGTATTTGTATATGGCATAGGAAAACGGATGTTAAATGATGGCAGCAATGTATATATGTGTGTATGTATAATGTAAATTGAACAGGTTGACCAAAAGGTTTCCTGCAATCAATCTTATGGCCAGCTGTACCTCAGTAGACTAAGCAAAAGTGATCAATAACTTAGAATGGTTTAAATAGTATTTGGTGCTTTCAAATGTTTCATATGGTTTCTGACATTAATTGCTATTAATCATAAGTTAGGTAGGCCTATGTTAACGACCATGAGGAAGAATTTGAACCTGTTCCAGTTGGCTGAAATAAACTCCTTTTCTTTTTTTTTTTTTTTTTGTTTAAGTCCCTAATAATGCAATTAATTTTAATGGAACCTATAAATGAAATTAATCTATATAAAGTTAAAAAAAAAAGTGTGGTTAGAGAAAAACATTATGAGGATATAGATAACACTGTGAACAGATTTTTGTCCTTGGGCAGGAACTGTTATTTTCTATTTACTTATTCCCAGCAAAGTATGAAAAGTGGCTAATATTTCCTTCAAACTTTGCTTTTGTTACATTAGTTCAAACCCCCAAAGAATCCCTCTCAACACATGGCTATGCTGTTCCCCCACTACTCCTGCTCATGATCATCGATGCACATATTGTCAGCCACTAAGGGAAATGCTTGCGTGGTGAAGGTCAAGCAACAGACAAACAAATCTGGCATAAGCAGAATATTGCTACGACAATATTTCTGTCTCAGCAACTCAACACTGAACCTGACTCAAATGTAATGGAAAATAGGTCAGTTTCAAAACAGGTCACAAAAGTAAAGTTTGAAGGGAATAGTAGTCATTTCCTTCAATTTCTAGATAGAAACAAATAAGAAATAACACTTACTAGCCAAAGACAAAAACAAATTTAACTCCGTAATATCGGTTGATTTAAATTTATGGGTGCTGTGTACTCGCTTTGAAGCAGATGATGAAAATATACACAGCCCTATCTGCTGCAGTTTTGTGCCTGTACCTGTTTGTGTACTGGTTGATATAAATATCTGCTATCACTCACGGAATCAATAATAGAGGCTGCAGTACAAATTTCAAGGAATCTGATAGGTTTGTTTGACTCTTCATGTAAATATTTCCAACTCAGTTCAAGACTTCATCACCATAATAGTATAAAAGCAGCAGTTTTGGCAGTTACACTACCATTTCCACTATGACTTCCTATCAAATTCGTTTATGTTCAGCAAATTCTTCTGGTCCTTCATGGAATTTACAGTTGCATCCAGCCATACCAGTTTCATTGAATTTACAGTCCTCGCAGGGATGACAGTTTACATAAGTAAACAGTGCAAGCTTTAAAGTGGTTGACGTAAACATACACCAAACCGTTGTTGTGCACTGATTGATCTTGGCCGTTGATTGCTGATCTTGTCAGTGCAACCTACTTACCTGATAAAATACCCTTTTCATAGGGTTAAAATTTGTTACAGCATAATCAAACTGAATGAATTAAAAGAACTGTTGTCAATATAATTTCATCTAAATTTTATGAAATTTGAATCAAACAAAAGAAAGAAAATACATTATATGTTAAATGATGAGTGCAAACATATTCCTGAGGACTGTGGAGTTTACTACAGGTACCTTACTTAAGAGTTATTCTGAAAGAATAATGTGTTGCAACTACAAAATTTACAAAACTTCAAATTCTTTCTTTCAATCTATTTACATATTGCTAGTAAATACTCATAAATATATTTACCAATGACTATCTCTCAATCATTTGATTCTGAGTTCAATTCTACTGTGTGACACCTTGGGCAGGTATCTTCTACTATAG
>NC_043008.1:69870129-70032629 GCF_006345805.1 Octopus sinensis | reverse complement strand
AAAGAAATATATATATCATCACCATTTAATGTCTGTCACAAACCATCATGGGCAGGATTATTGAGAGAATCTGATGAATCTATGGACTATGCTATGTAGCATTAACTGTTTTGGCATGGTCTCTATGGTTAGATGCCCTTCAAAAACAGCAATGCACACACACACACATCTCTGTCTTGTACTCCACAGCAGAAGTGTTAAGACCGGTGCCCTGGTGGTGAGGATCACACTGCAAAAGACCTGTGCCACATAAAAGCACTCATGTGGACTCCATGTAAAAGCACACATAATGGTGCCACATAAAAATGTCCATACTGGGTTCACGTAAAAGCACCTGTGTGGTGCCATATAAAAGCACCCATGCAGTGTCACATAAAAGTGCCTATGTGGTGACACATAAAAGCACCCATGTGGTACCATGTAAAATCACCCATGTGGTGCCACATAAAAACACCCAGCACACTGTTGAGTGGTTGGCATTAGGAAGAGCATCCTGCCATAGAAACAAAGCCAAATCAGACTAGAGTCTGGTGCAGGTCCCCAGCTTACCAGCTCTGGTCAAAACATCTATGGACTACAGGCATTGAACGATGATGATGATAATGATGATAATAAATTCACTTATAATTCAACAAGTGAACCAGTGCCTACAATTTTGTCACTTATTATCTGAACGTATTTGTTAAAGGATTTAATTTGTCAGAGTCATGGAGTACACTATATTATATTATGGTTTTATTTCATTTGTCTATTGATAAGAACTAACACATATATACATATACGTGTGTGCGTGTAAGTATGCAGATCTATAATATATATCATTAATATATTTAATATTTTTCTGGTTCTTTTCAAGTAACGATATTTCTGATTATATAGTGGGGGATGTGAGTATATTTTTTGTATACTATAATATTTTTCCAATTTGTTTCTTATGTGTACGTGTGTGTAATGCATAGTAGTGTGTATGTTTGGATGTGATTATATATTCTGTATGCGTGCATGCATGTGTGTGTATGTGTGTGTGTGTGATTATGTATATATGAATATCTCTTCCCTTTGTTACTCTCACCACTTTCTCTCCCACCTTTTCCCCCCCTCTTTGTCACTCTCTCGCATTTCACTTGATTTCCGTGCTAGTAAAGTTATACATATGTATTTCTTAAGCATTATTTTGCAGCTGGATGCCTTGTTTTGTTGCTAACCCTTACTGGTTTTTCAAAAAATGGAATCTTTTCTTTTACACATTTCCAAGAGCACAAAGAAAATAGATGTGTCAACAATAGGAATGATAACATCATCTCTTGTAACTTACAAAGAACTACAATTATAAACAAAACACACCTCCATACACATATATATATGCACACACCTCCATACATACATACATGTATGCACACACCTCCATACATATATACATATATGTTTATAAATTTATATATATATATATTATATATATATATATATTATATACACACATATTACATACATATTCATACATATACAGGGTGCAATGGGTAAAATTTCGCCATATTATATTTTCAATTTCAAGCATGTGCCTTGTTTGTTTTTGATTTTGTTGACTACATAGTATAGTGGGGTGAGTTGGGCACTGTCTGTGAGAAAAAAAACAGCACCATGGCACAATTCATTGACAGAAATTTGGGAATAACATGCTGTACTGCTTGGCATTGATGCTGGAAGCTCCAATACAAACATTTCAGAATGTTTGGGTGTCAACCTGAGGACAGTGCAATCTGAGGACATACAGCGAGAGTGATAAAAATCAAACAACCAGTCAACATCATGGTGTTTGGAATGATCATTAGCAATGGTGGTGTTATGCCTTCATTCATCTTCCCACACAGCCTCACATTCAACATGGAGGCCTATATTAAGTGCCTGAAGGAGGTAGTGCTGCCTTGGGTCAGGAGGGTGACTGCTAGTAGACCCTATGCCTGGCAACCATGCCACATAAGTATGAGAACCTATTCATGGCTGTCAGACAATTTCTGTGACCACATCACCCCTAACATCTGGCCGCCTAACTCCCCAGACTTCAACCCTCTTGATTATTATATGTGGGGTGCATTTAAAAAAGCGACCAACAAAACTCCTTGTAACACAAAAGATGAACCGAAGACAAGGATTATGGCAGCATTCACCAGCTTAAACAAGGAGAGCATCCAGAAGAATTTCAGGAAATTCCAAAGTCATCTGGAGGCCGTGGTTGGAGCCAATGGCGATTTTATTGAATACATTTACTCTTTAGTATTTCAAGATATTTTTATGTAATTTTGGTAAATATATCTGTTAAAATGAGATGTCAATGTTATTTTCATTTTTGCATAATTTAGACAACAGTTTATCCACCACATCATCATCATCATCATCATCGTTTAACATCCGTTCTCCATGCTAGCATGGGTTGGACGGTTCGACCGGGGATCTGGGAAGCCAGAAGGCTGCACTAGGCTCCAGTCTTATCTGGCAATGTTTCTACAGCTGGATGCACTTCCTAACGCCAACCACTCCGTGAGTGTAGTGGGTGCTTTTTACGTGCCACCTGCACAGGTGCCAGGCAAGGCTGGCAACGGCCACGGTCGGATTGGTGTATCTTATGTGCCACCGGCACGGAAGCCAGTCGAGGCGGTGCTGGCATTGGCCACGAGTCGGATAGTGCTTTTTACGTACCACCAGACCAGGGATCCTGGCTGGTTCAATTCGATTTCGATTTCGCTATACACATATTATATACATCCATATGTATATATACATACAAATATGAATACATATATCTTTTAATACACACAAGATTTAAATGCGAGCTACTATAAGATTCATGGTCTCAGAGTACAGTACTGAGACGAACTCAAAACCATATACATATATGTATACACAAATTCACTCACAGACGTGTGCATGCATATATATATACACATACATAAATACACCAGTCAGATAAGATTATGAAGTGAGAAGGGAACAAATAAATATAGACAAGTACAACATGGTAGAAAAGCAAAGAAATATGAAGCAAAACAACAATCAAAGAATGTGTACAATGAAAATATGCCAAATGAAAAGTAAAGGAGAGGCACTAACATTTCAGGTTATATCCTTTGTCAAATAGAATGAAAATAGGAAACGTAGAAGGAAGAAACACAGAAACATCACCGATTTTAAATTTCTTATATTGCAGGCTTGGTTTACATGTATATTACCTTCTTGTTTGCCTCTGTGTAGGTTTATATATACTGTGAATGATTCTTTCCAAGTATCAAAACCATAATGTTATATGTTAGGAAGCTGAAGATGGTACATATACTTGTATGGTACAATGTGCTTGTTTATTTGTGTGTGTTGATGACTGAATTTTTCTGTATTGTGTGCTTATGCTTTCTATATTTTCTATTGAGATTCTAGTTCATGTAGTGTTAAATTTCAAGGAGTTCATTTCTTAGTTTGTGGTTGTTTTGTTGTACATATTATACCATGAAGTCATATTGTGTGATCGTCCTTCATGAGATTTTAATTCTGCTAAGGCCTACACTTTTTCAGGGCTTTACATTTTATGGGGGCTTTTATTGCATATGTTTCAATTTCAATTAGATTTTTTGTATCTTTATCTTTTTCTTGCTTCAAAACCGAAGTCCAGAGTTGAACAAATCAACCCTAAGGCCATAAACAAACCTTAGTTGAATAAATTGACCCTAGTTATGGGGATGCAAACAAACCAACACCAGTTTTTGGGCTACTTGCTTCAATCATTAAATTGAAGTCCTTAATAGAACAAATTGGCCTGAGTACTTATTTCTTTTATATTTCTAAGCCTGGAAATTCTATCGGTCTCTTTTCACTGAACTACAAAGTTATGTGGATGTAAACAAACCAACATCAGTTGTCAGGCTATGGCTAGAGACAAGCACATATACACTCACACACACACATATATATAATGTAATATATAAATATACCAGCTAGTTGTTCCCTCACATGTCATCACCTCTATTTTCTGTAAATTTCAATTATATCTATACTTATCTATATATATATATATATCATCATCATTTAACGTCCGTTTTCCATGCTAGCATGGGTTGGACGGTTCAACCGGGGTTTGGTAAGCCATGGAGGCTGCACCAGGCTCTAGTCTGATTTGGCAGTGTTTCTACAGCTGGATGCCCTTCCTAACACCAACCACTCCGTGAGTGTAGTGGGTGTTTTTTATGTGCCACCGGCACAGGGGCCAGAGCAGGCTGGCAAATGGCCATGATCGGTTGGTGCTTTTACGTGTCACCGACACAGATGCCAGTCAGGCCGCGCTGGCATCGTCCACGTTTGGACGGTGCTTTTTACGTGTCACTGGCACGAGTGTCTTAACTACAATTTCCATTTGAATTTTTATTTTGATGCTGACATACTTGACTCAATATATCCTTTGGTTTACATATATATATATATATATATATATACATATATCAGAAATCTTTCAGGTACCATCTACTAAATCTACTCATAAAGCTTCAAGGGTTTGGTTGGCTCAGGGGCTATAACAGAAGACACTTGACTAAGGTGCCACACGGTGGAGTGAACCCAAAAGCAAACTTCTTACCCTAATCATACCTGCACCTACAGTGACACACACACATGCATACAAGTACATGTGCTTGTATGGTTATTATGTATAAATGCTTGATCCTCTTTACTTTAGTATTACAGTAATACCTTATCTCTTTAGATTATCAGCTATAATTGCCTATATCAATAGATATTTCATTATTTTCCATAATTCATACATGTAACAACTTCAGTGGAAACCAGTGGAATTTTTAAATTCTGTCTTATATAAATGTATCCCTTCCTTAACGATGCCTTTTTTTTAAATCAACAAATTCAAATTTAATAAAATTTGAAGATAAAGATTTAATACCTATTTAGAATCTTGTACACTGATTCTCTACATCATTGTTCCAATTTCCTTCAACAATACCTTTTTTCATGTGATATATATATATATCTTTCATCTATTGCTTTTAATCTCCATCAAAAGCTGTTTTATTAGTGACTGTAATTTCTTTTGTTTTACTTTTCTTTTTGTTTTAGACAAATTTCAGCCTAGTTTAACAGCTTTATTAAATTATTTTAACTTTAGTTATCTCTGATGAGGCAGAATAACTGAAACAAGTAACTGCTTACATATAAGATAACACAGACTAAATACAATGTACTCCATTACAGGCACTGAGTTCTTTCTTTAAATTTGTATATTCCTTCTTTGAGCAATCATGTTCACCTATCAGTCTATTTCTTTATCTCTATCTCTCTAGCTCTCTTTCTGATTCTCTATGTCAATACTTCTCTTTTCCTATCTCTCTCTCTCTCTCTCTCTCTACACACACACACGTTTATATACATAGACACATATATATCTGTACGTTTAGATATGTGTGTATGCATATGCCTATGTATGTAGGTGGTATCCGTGATAGATAGATAGATAGATAACAAGATAGATATCTCATTATATAAAGGGGAAATAACCATGACAGAGAAGATAAAAGATTCTATTGTTCTACCAAGGATAAAAAGCAGGAAATCTTTCAGAATTACAAACACAATGTAATTTTGTTTTGTCTTATGTATCCTTTTTTCTTGGTTTGTTTTTTAGTATGGAAATACTTGAAGTAAAAATACGTATGATACCGCATTATATATATACGTACAAATATACATATATATATACAAGTATACATATATATATACAAGTATACATATATATACGTACAAATATACATACACACACATATGCACACCCACATTATATATATGTGTGTGTGTGTGTGTATCATTAGATATTATATGATATGGAAAGAACAATATTTGCAAGCTAGTAATCTTTCAAATGGTTGTTGCTTAATAAATCAAAATATCAACCGATTCCATGCCAACTCTATCTGTTGAAGATTTCTCTATCCCTTGCCAATCTCTTGCACGAATAAACATTAAATTGGAAAGCTATGCCTGATGATGCCTTACAATGAGACGGGGAATAAATTTGATATAAATGTTATATTTTGCCTATATGTTATAATTTCATATATGTAGGTTCATATTTACATTTTGTTGTTGTTATCGTTCTTGTTTTATTGTAGTCTTCACCCACACAGATTTTCTATAATGGTATATATAGTTGTTTAGCCTCATGGTCTGAATTTGATAGTATGTTTGATGCAATGTGTGTGTGTGTGTGTGTGTGTGTGTGTGTGTATCTATCTATCTATCTATCTATCTATTATCATAAACATTCTAATGGTGACCATTCCATATTTCATTTATGTTTTATTTTTAAACATAAGTATCCAACAATATATTTTTCCAATGTATCCATTCTTGTATTTGAGGAAGATTCAGCTGCTATTTCTAAGCAAATTTGCATCCCACGTAATGGTTTCCTTGTCAGATCAACTGTGAATGTTGCTTCTTTCTATTATTGTTCTAAGAGCAGTGATCTGGCAGAATTGTTAGAACCTGGAAAAAATGCCATATGGTATTTCTTCTGGCTCTTCACAATCTGAGTTCAAATCCTGCCAAAGTCGACTCTACCATTCATCTCTCAGGGGTTAATAAAGTAATGTATGAATCTAGTGCGAGGATTGATACTGACTGATCCTCTCCCTTCAAAATGCCTGTTCTTGTGCCTATCTTAGAAACAATGATTAATGTTGTTGTTGTTTAGTCTCTGCTCAGCCCTGATCAACCAGATGTATGATCAAAGATGTTATAGATGTGACATTCATACCTAGAATATTATCCAATTGTGACCAAGAATGTAAGAGAGCTGTGGTAGTTATTTCTCACAAGTTCATTGATGACATAGAGGTGGGGGAATATAGTCCCTCTTTTCAGTTATAATAACATTGCATACATACACTTCGTTGCTTAGCACTCCCTCTCCGTTATATATATATACATATATATATACTTGGGGGTGGTTATATTTTGCCAATAACTGTTTCAACACATGATTTCACATCAAGAATCTTACAATGCAAATAAATACATACATATATACAGAGAGAGAAAGAGAGATAGGGTGGGGTATGTACGTATGTATATATATATATATATATATTGACATTAATCTAGATATGTTATGTTTCTCTCCATTTTCTATTCTCATTCCTTTCTATCAAAAAGCATAGGCTTGGAACATCAAAGATGTTTCCATTTTACCTGAGCGTCAAACTAATATCCCTTGTTTATTGTTTCCTCACCTGCTTCAGTCTTTTGCTTTCCATACATTTGAATCATATATGTATACATATATATACGTGTGTGTGTGTGTGTGTGTGTGTATCTATTGTGAAATCACTTGTCATAGGCAGTGGATAAGGGTTCAGCAATTTCTTGCTCAACAAGCTGCACAGGTGATTTGTTTATAGGAATTAAATGTTTGTGTTAGCACATTAACTCACTCCCTCAATCAAATCAACATTGCCTGTACAGGTGCACATCCTGCTGCATGTTAGATGTTAAAGTAGGCACTACTGAGCAATGTGAGATGAAGTGTTTTGCTCAAAAACACAACCCTCTGCTTGGTCTCAGAATTGAACCCATGTCTCACAATCATGAGTGTAACACACTAGCCACTAGACCACACACCTAAAACTATCTTCATATATATATATATATAACTCCTTTCAGCTCCAGAACTGCAGTCATGCTGGGGCACTACCATTGAGTGTGTGTGTGTATATATATATATATATATATATATATATATATATATATATATATATACATACATGTACACATGCATACAGTGGGTATGAAGATGCTTATGCAGGAATAGTCACCTTGATTGGTGACAGTCAAATTCTTAAAATTCCAATTTCTTAATCAAAGTAAGGTACTCCAAAAGCAGGTAAATTGGTTGGAAGCAAAGACATTGAAGCAAATATCAAAGAAGAGAGATGAACAAACAATCAAAGTTGTATGAAATAAATTTACATCAATTTACATAATTCAATATAACTTACATAATGTTACATAATTTAGCATAATTTTACATGCTATAATCATCTGACAACTCAAGTTCTACACACCTATAATTGTTGATTGATTGATAGACAGACAGACTGACAGACAGACAACAGACAGACAGACAGACAGACAGATATAGTGCATCTAACATATCTTGAAGTTTGGTATATTTGGAGAACTATGTTTAGTATGCATTCATAGCACTAGATCTGGTAGATCTAGACCATTAGATCTGTTACATCTAGACCATTAGATCTGGTAGAACTAGACCATTAGATCTGGTATATCTACACCATTAGGTCTGGTATATCGAAACCTTTAGTTCTGGTAGATCTAGACCTTTATTTCTGGTAGGTCTAGACCATTAGATCTACTAGATCTAGACCATTAGATTTGGTATGTCTACACCATTAGATCTGGTAGACCTAGACCATTAAATCTAGTATAGTTAGAGAACAATATTTGTGTACCATACCTAGTCCCTACAGCAGAACTACTTATGTACTCATAGGTTTTTCAAGATAAGGGTTGGTTACAGCTACACATCAATAAAAACAACTTTATCAACAACTATAATAACAACAACAACAGCAACATCAACAGTTACAACAGCAGAGTTAAGTAAGTTTCCCAAGAATACTGCTATGAAGTGATAATATATAGACAGATATTTTGATAGTTTGGCAGCTAACCATCAGTGTGTCGTTAAAACTATCTTAATTTAATGATATTGCCCTCCACAAAACAAACCCCCTGTCATGCTCTTCACATTCTTAACCTCCCATAAATTATAGTCATAAACATAAACCGAAACATTTAACTCCCATAAATGCAATCGTAACAAAATTCCATAGATATTGCTGTCCATTAAATACAATATGAAATGAGATGCTGTTTGGTTTGTTTTGTTTTTAATTTATATTTATATTCTCCTGTTTTTCTTTTCTGTTATTAATTTATCGTTTGTTGCTTTTTTTTAAAAATTCCAACTGTATAAACATTGTCTATATTTCATGTCTGTGAGATATGAGACGAGACAGAAAATATTTCCATTGTGCATTTGTAATGTTGTGTAAATGCTTCATGACCCTCGAGGGTTGGGTCAACACAGAAGGTTTTTATCTACATATGTTGTTATACTGTGGCCAACATGCTAAGTGATATTATCCACTCCTCTGACCACAGCTACAGCCTGATATTGCTGTTTGGGGTGAGGAATCAGTAACTAAAATTTAAGCAATTAAACTACATACTCACAAATTTTATGCGACAAAAAATCTATAGCTTTAGATGTGGGAAAAAGATGTAATATTATTATTTAACACCAGGACAACCATCATTGATCAGTTATGATCAAAGACACTCCAGCCATGACCATTTCATGTTGTCTTTCACAGATATCTCAAACTACATTATCTAATATTGTCCTTTCTTAATAGAAATGATTGAATGATTTAAGTAAGATCTGGCTACTATTTCTAGCAACTCAAGTGATCTTATAAAGCAGTGTTTCTCCACTCTTTTTAACCTATAGACCCCTTTAGATTCTCATTTTACTCACTTGGTCCCCTCCTAAACAGTCAATGCTTTAAAAAATGGCATATATTTTTATAGTTATATATTGTATCTTTTACTTGTTTCAGTCATCTGACTGCGACCATACTGGGGCACCACTCTGAAGAATTTTTAGTTGAATGTATCAACCCCAGTACTTATTTCTTTATTTTTAAAGCCTGGTATTTACTCTATCGGTCTCTTTTGCTAAACTGCTAAATTATGGGGACATAAACACACCAACACTGGTTGTCAAGCAAAAAGCAGGGGGTGGGAGGGGGACAAACTCACATACATATACATATATATGTTGAGCTTCTTTCAATTTCCCTCTACCAAATCCAGTCACAAGGATTTGGTTGGCCTGAGGCTATAGCAGAAGACACTTGCCCAAGGCATCACACAGTAGGATTGAACCTGGAACCATATGGTTGAGAAGCAAGATTCTTACCAGGCAAGAAGTATAACCAATTTATTGCAGATAAATTTTAACAACAAATTCTTCTGACATAAAGTTCTGACACTGTAGTTGTGATATTTTAGCTTTCTTAAAGAAAAAGAGAAACATGACTGATGTGAAAACCATTCCAGCCCTGAGTAGAAATATAAGTTACAAAATAAACACCCAACTGTAAAGAGTACCACCACACAGTAAGTAGCAGGAGTATTGTATAATTGGTAAAACTGAGTTGAAAGATAATTCTTGTACAATGAAGATGATGATGATAGGAGTCATTATGGTATGGGTGGTGGTGGTGGTGGTGGTGGTGGTGGTGGTGGTGAAAGAAATGAGGGTGTAAGGAAGTGTTGTTGGTGAAGGCATGGATTGTAGTGGGAATGGGACTAGCTGTTTAGCACCAGGTCAGCTCTCAGATCAAGCAGACTAATCATTGATAGCATTCCAGCTTTGACCATCCCTTCTTTTCATACATCAACAATTATACTGTCCAACAAGGTACATTTTTTTAAAGACAGCAGGTGGGGTATGCTGACATGAAGAAGATTTGGTTGCTGTTTCTAGCATGTCTAGAAGTTCATTTGGCACTAGTGGTGGAGGCAGTGATAGTAGTGGTAGTGGCAGTGGTGGCGATGGTGGCATTGGCAGCGGTGGTGGTGGTGGTGGCGTTGGCGTTGGCTGCAGTGGTGGTGGTGGTGGTGGTGGTTGTACTATTCAGTTCTACAGGCTCCATTCTCTGTGTTCACAGAGGAAATCCAGCCCATCCTGTTCTTGTAAGAACCATTGCAGAATGTTAAGACATGTCTGACATGTAAACTAATGAAATTATTATCAGTTCCAGCAGAGTTGTTTAGCAACAGTCAACAACTCCCTAAATAACAGAAGTCTTCTGCTATTGCTGCTGCTGCTGCTGCTATAAACCAGGGTTGCTCTTTTGGGACAGCACTGAAAAACTACCATGTTTATGTAGTGTGACATGGTTGAATAAACAAATACAAGATATTCCCAGGGAGACTACAAGCCAAGGAGGAAGCTTCTACATGGTTGCTAAGCCTGCTACAAACAGCAGCTAAATCATCTTCAAACTGAACCCTGCCATCTTAAATTAGGATAGCCACAATGGAAAATGTAGTATTAGGTGCAACAAAGGTGGGATGGTCATGGTCAGAATATTTTTAAAGACAGAGCTGCTCAGTCAGGATCAGCCTGATGTAAAACAACTGTATTAATAATACTATAAATGGGGGTGGGGGTAAGTGGCGTTGGTATGAGATGTTGAAGCATTCATGCATTTCTTTTGAGTACGAATGATGGAAGTGAAGTCAATGGCTCCATCAATTAAAAGAAACTCAAGTAACAAACTCACCTTGACTAAGTGTTTATCTCAATTTTACAGAACTCAACAGAACGGTAAATATTTCTCCTGCACACTCCACACTTAATTCCCTTCCTTTAGAATCTCATTAACTACAAGGGACATACTCAATGTCAGTGGGGAATCCTTATTTGAAAATATCTTCATATTATGTGCGTTTAATCAGCAATGTGTTCTCTCTTACATTAACTCAAGTTATATATCTCATTAAGTCAGAGATCAAAGGTGGTATAAATTTGGGAAATGATACATGAGGGAGAATCTAGTTTAAACATATATTTACGCTATGAATTTGATACTTTTGAAATTCTTTCTCTTGGTTCCTGGCTTAAGTTAGATATGTTAGTTTAAGCTTCACTTAATTAACCGATATCAAACCTGTATTACATTGATAATGGAATTAACATATTTCGTCTGGCGTTTAATTGCAACAGCATCTCATTAATGCCTGTTGTGTAACTGATTTTATACAGAAGCTGGACAAGCATTGCAAGAAGCTATTTCAGTGAGACAGAATTAAGAATCTTAAAATCAACATATTTATGCTCAATAAGCCCAGACAACACCGACACATAGAGAGGGTGTCTAGTTATCCATTCATCACCTTCACACTGTGTCCATTCAGCCAACACCTATAACGTAATAAATTATATACTTCACCACACATTATATAACGTAATTATTATGTGTGCGTATATAAACATCCTTTAATGTTGTTGTGAAAATTGTTTAAGGTTAAAATTCCAGCTATTGATTGAGAACACATGACCAGGAACTGGACTATAAGGATTTCAAGCCTTATTAGACTCTCTTCAGATCATGTGTACCTGAGTGATAATGTTCTCTCTGATTTAGCCATAATGCTTTATAAACACTAGAGTAGTCAGTGTTAGTAAAAGATTTTAACCTTCCCTCTTGAGATGAGACTAAATCTCTCAGTCCAGCCTCATAACATTGCGAACAAATGTGATGGTGCTTTAACAAAGATCAGCCATTGTGAATTATATCTTTCACAATGTAGTGTATGGTGTAATATATAATGTGTAGATAAGTGTATGTGTATGTATGTATAAATTTGTACATGAAATTCAGTTACATATATATATATATATATATATATATATATATATATATATATATATATATATATATATGTATATATACACACGCACACACACACACATACACACACACAAGTTTCATGTTTGCATTAATTGGAGTCTTAACTAGATTGTTTATATATATATGATGCACATGAACAGTGTCCACTTAAACAGTGTATACACACACACACACACATATAAGCATGAGGATAGAGGATATCAGGCTTTACTACTACAATTAAAGCTGATATCCTCCATCCTCGCGTTATATTATTCTTATATTAATCTTATTCTGCAGTAGGATATTTTCCAGGGCTGGATACACATGTGGAACTCCTCTATGCATAACATGTGGTAGCCAAATAATGACACAAAAGTTCTTAAATGCACAGTATGAAGATTGCACCCAAACTATACTAAACATATATATATCCAATTTACATGTACTTCTATCTCCCCAGTCAACATATATACACTGTGTCTATCTACCCTGTCAACTTCTACAAATTGTGACAATCCATCCAGTCAATATCTCTGCACTGAGTTTGTCTATCCAGTCAACATCTATGCATTGTAACTGTCAATCCAGTCAACTTTTACATACTGTGTTATCCAGTGAACATCAACTCACTGTGTCATCTTACCCTGTTAACATTATCTACACACTATGTCATTCTACCCAGTCAATATTTCTACACACTCTGTCATGTTATTATCTACACACTGCATATGTCTATCCAGTCAACATTTACAGACTTATCTATGCATACAGTAAATATATACAGACTGAGAGTAGTGTAGGATGAAGAGAAAGTGGATATGCTTCATCAGGTTTACTTAGCCCTCAATAACACTATGCGTGTATCTAGATAAGCTTCTACATGTATACTACATCACTAACCACTATGTTTGTGTGTATGTGTATATGCGTGTGTTTATGAGTATACGTATGTATGTATATCACATTAGAAATTAACCATTAAGAGATTCACTTACTTGTATTATTCCAAATTTGGGACTTACCTGCAAAGGAAAATAAAAAGAAACATTAGTTACGATATTCTTGAGGATTAAAGAAATCTTGGAGAGATCTGCATTGATTAAACAAACAAAACTATTGTATTAATTAATTGTATTAATTAATTTTTGAAAGTTGTTGTTGTTTAACCAAGGTGATTCCTCATTCAGCAGTTCAATGATTAAAGGTGTTCCAGTTATGACCATCCTACCTTTTATTTCCAAACAAGCAGAGAATCTAGATGGTCAACTGAAAAAATTATTAAAGCATTAGTCAAATACAGCATGAGTTCAAATCCAACCAAAGTAAGCTTCCCCTTTTATCCTTCTGGAAGAGGGCATGCAATATAATAAAAAAAAAAGGTTATGATGATTTCCAATATAGGCACAATGTCTCAAATATTAAGAGTATAGTTGATTACAATTCACCCCAGTATTTTACTGGTATGATATTTTATCAATCCTGCAAAGATGAAAGTTAATAATGACAATAATTATAATCAATTCTAAATTGTTGTTATTGAGTAAAGAGTGAGATGAACACTAAAGGAATTACAGTGAATTAGTTATTAAAATATGAATTAGTAATTAAAAAATGTTCCATCAATTACAGAATGTGTCTATTATTATATTTGTAATTGATAAAACTAGAATATTAATACATAATCAAATCTATAAAGGACAATGACAGATTATCTCTAAGGATGGCCATAGGCACACTCTTTAAAACTGCATACTGGTATTTGTAAGTACTGCTTTACCCATTACCTTACAGCTTTTGCTGTTATCATCATCATTGTCCATTTTTCCATGCTGGCATGGGTAAGAAATTTTAACAGGAGCTGGAAACTCAGAAGACCGCACCAAGCTCTGCTATCTGTTTTGGAATGGTTTCTATGGTTGGATGCCCTTCTTAATGCCAGCTACTTTGCAGAGTGTACTGAGTTTTTTTTTATATGAATCCAGCAGCCGAGAGGTTGCAAAGTAATTTGCAACTAGGGGAGGGAGTGTAGTATTGAGGCACAAAAACAGTATTTTGCATCAGAAGAGAAACAGCTACCTCAAAAGAAGAGAGAAGAGAAAAAGATAGTGAAAATGTGACAAAGAGGGAACAGGGGCCAAGGTTTATGATGTAAGAAAGGAAACTCTCAAACAGATTTCTCAAACAATGAGCTACAACAAAAGTGACAAACACAAAAAAATAATAATGGTTTCTTATTTAGGTACAAGATCATCCCTGACCCCAGTACTTGACTGATACCTTATTTTATTGACCCTGGAATGATGAAAAGCAAAACTGATCTTGTCAGAATCTGAACTCAAACTATAACCTGAAGAAGAACTACAAAATATTTTTTCTGTTTTAACAATTCTACCACTTGGCTAACTTTTACGATAATCATAATAATGGTTTCAAATTTTGGCACAAGGCCAGGAGTTTTTGAGGGGAGCAAGGAAAGTCAATTACAAAAACCCCAGTACTTGAGTGGAACTTATTTCATTGACCCTGAAAGGATGAAAAGGAAAATCAACCTTGGACGAATTTGAACTTAGAACATAAAGACGGACAAAATGGCATTAAGCAGTTTACCTGGCATGCTAATGAGTCCTGCCAGCTTGCCACCTTAATGATAATGATGATAATAATAATAATAATGATGATGATAATTCTTTCTACTATAGGCACAAGGCCTGAAATTTGGGGGAAGATGTCAGTTGATTACATCATTTCCATTACCTGACAGGTACATATTTTATTGACCCACAAAAGATGAAAGGCAAAATATGAGCTGAGAATGTCAAAACAGACGAAATGCTTATCAGTATTTTACTCAGTATACTAAGGGTTCTGCCAGCCCACCACCTTTATGATAATAATAATAACAATAATAACATTGTGTAGTTTAGCTGCAAGGCCAGAAGCAGGACTCACATTTTATCAATGCCAGAGGGATGAAAAAGCAAAATTAACCTAAGTGGGATTTGAATTTATGAACAACAGATGAAATACCACCAAGCATTTTATCTGATTCTATAAATAATTTTAAATTTACAGAAGGCCATCAATTTTGAGGGCTGGGGTTTAGTTGATTTCATCAGCTGCAGTACTTGATTGGCACTTTATTTTATGAATGCTGAAAGGATAAAAGTAAATTTAACCTTAGCAAGATTTAAACTCTGATCACAAAGGAACCAAGACAAATACCATATGGCATTTTTTTTCACTATTCTACTGATTCCTCCAATATACTTAAAGTAACACTTTTAACATAGGTACAAGGCTTGCAATTTGATAAGGTGGGCTTAGACAATTACATCAAGCCTTGTATTTGACTGGTACTTTATTTTATAGACCTTTAAAGATTGAAAGACTTTATAGACCTTTAAAGAATAAATAGGGTATAATAAGCCATAACTGGAAACATCAAAAACATTGTGCTCAATGCCCCAATGACCCTACCAATACTAGTTGGTGGAACAAAAAAGAAAAAGTAAAGCACTCAATTCACACTAAAGTGGTTGGCATTAGTAAAGGCATCCAACAGTTGAAACCAAGCCAAAGCAAATACTGGAGCATGATGCAGTACTTGGACCATACAGATCTTGTTAAACCATCTGACCCAAGCCCACATGTAATGTGGACATTAAATGATGATGATGATGAAAAAAGATTTTACTTGTTTCAGTCATTAAACTATGGCCATGCTGGGACACTGCATTGAAAAATTTCTATAGCCAAGTTCGGGCACTGCCTTGAACAATTTTTAGTCAATTGAATTGATCACAGTACATTTTTTTTAACCTCATGCTTATTTTATTGATTTCTTTTGCTGAACTACCAAGGTAAGGGAACAAAAATACACCAACACTGGTTGTCAAGCAGTGGTGGCGGATAAACATAGACACAAATACACACACACACACACGTGTGTGTGTATTTATATGACAGGTTTCTTTTCATTTTCTGTCTACCAAATTCACCCACAAGGATTTGGTCAGCCCGAGGCTACAGTAGAAGACACATGCCCAAGGTGCCATGCACTAGGACTGAACATAGACCCATGTGGTTTGAAATGAAGTTTCTTACCACATAGCTATGCCTGTGCCTATGATGAAGAATAAATTTTACAACCATGGTAAGAATATATTTAAAAAAAAACGATATTTAACAAAAACACTTAATTTAGTCCAGTATATTAATTCTGGCACCACCATTCCACTACCAGTCATGAGGTGCCAGAAAGATTAACAGACTTAAAAGCACAGAGAGCTTTTGACAATTCTAGTTTCAAATATGAAAGAACACTTGAGGAAGAAATAAAGCAGAAAAACTGTCATCACTTTTAATGAAAACCAACTGTAGTTTCTGAATAAACCAGGCAGAATATGAAATACGCAATAATATAAATATCATCACAAGGTTTTTTTCATAACGCAAACTTAGCAAGGAGGCCTAGCAATGGGAGGATGAGAGCACTGGACAGCTGGAAGGGTGAGTAGCTGGAAGGCTGAATGGGTGAGCAGCTGGAAGTCTGAGAGAGGCTGTGTAGATGAGCTGGGCACCCGCCTTGCTTCAGTGTAAAGTTTGTTTTATAACTTCCCTCTTTAACTCACCATTAACTTGTTTATCAGCATTTGTCAGCTCTCATTACAAAATTCGAGCTTTATCTCAACTGAATTCTACTCTTGTTACGAGTGAAGTATATGAACAATATCAGTGTGCATGCATGTACGTGTGTGTGTGTGTGTGTGTGTATCTGTTCATGTGTCAGTGAATGTATGTTAATTCGTGTGTTTGTGTATGTGTGTGTGCACAAATATTTACATGTGTGTGTGTGTGAATATATATTTTGTGAGTGTGAGAATGCATTTTTCTAAAGTTAAGGGTTGGGGTAGAATTGTTAAGCTATCATAGCTTCTTCTTTGCAATTATCACCACCACGTTACCACCATCACCACCACAAAAACAACATCTTGTCTAAAACATTAAGTATATTTAATTCTAGATGAGCAAAGCTTCCGCAATCTCATAATGTAACATACATTCTCAAACATTTATTCATAGGTATGTCTTTACATGCACATACTGCAACACACAGGCACATACTCATACACATTCACATGTGTGCGTATGTATTTACATACATATGTATAAACATACAAATATGTATGAGTATACATACATATATATATATATATATAGTATGTATACATATATGTGTGTATGTATGTCTGTATATATGTATATGCATACATATATATAAACACATGCATACATACAAATAAGTATATATATGCATATATACATATATATATATATATATATATATATATATATATATATATACATTCTTTCACACTCATCTCCTGACACACATTCACCTATACACATGCACACTTGCATGCTTGTGTGTGTATGTGGAGAAATATATTTAAATGAATATAAAAATGTGTTTGTGTGTATGTGTGTAAACATCCACACACACACACACACATATATATATATATAATGTATACACACATATACATACATATGTAAGTATGTATGTTTAAATTTAATATGTGTTTACCCATGCAGTAATGAGTTAAAGAGGTTTTCTACACAACATATCACCACTTATCTTGATCCTGTATCATCTCATCTGTAAAGACCATTCACACATTCCTATAAAGTGATATTGGCTCAGTGGGTAAGGTACTAGTCTACCTACCCAGAGAACATGAGTTCAAATGAGTTGCAGGTACTACAATTTCTGAAGAGAATATTCTATTTGGTCCACCAAATTGCTTAGTAATAGACAGTAAGATCTGCAATGAAAATTGTTCCATCCATTGGCTCCTAGTCTTTTCTTTCTAGTATAGTGGATCTACAAATACATTATGCTTCATGTACATTCCTTTTTAAGATGGTAGGGTGTGAATTGATTGCTATTTCTAGCATGCCAAACAACCACAAAAAGGCTCTCTCAGAGAGATTGGTGAGTAAATAAACAGACTGTAGCAATTGTCTAAATGTAATATATATGGTTGTATGTATATTTATATACACATACATATATGTACATATGTGTATGTGTGCTATATGTATGTATATGTGTGTATATATATATATATATATATATATATATATATATAGGCGCAGGAGTGGCTGTGTGGTAAGTAGCTTGCTAACCAACCACATGGTTCCGGGTTCAGTCCCACTGCGTGGCATCTTGGGCAAGTGTCTTCTGCTATAGCCCCGGGTCGACCAATGCCTTGTGAGTGGATTTGGTAGACGGAAACTGAAAGAAGCCTGTCGTATATATGTATATATATATATGTATGTGTGTGTTTGTGTGTCTGTGTTTGTCCCCCTAGCATTGCTTGACAACCAATGCTGGTGTGTTTACATCCCCGTCACTTAGCGGTTCAGCAAAAGAGACCGATAGAATAAGTACTGGGCTTACAAAGAATAAGTCCCGGGGTCGATTTGCTCGACTAAAAGGTGGTGCTCCAGCATGGCCACAGTCAAATGACTGAAACAAGTAAAAAAGTAAAAAAAAAAAAAAAGTATATATGCCATTATTTATAGCCTTATGTAAGGCAGTGAGCTGGCAGGATTATTAGCAAGCTGGGCAAAATGTTTTGTGTCATCTCATCTGTCTTTACATTCTGAGTTCAAATCCTGCCAAAGTTGACTCTGCCTTTCATTCTTTCAGGGTTGATGAAATAAGTACCAGCTGAGCACTGGGATTGATGTCATCAATATATTCCCGTCCCCAAAGTTGCTGGCCTTGAGCCAAAATTTGTGTACTTAGAGATCCAATATTCTAAAAATATATTCATGTGACTGCAGCCATACTAGAGCATCACCTTAAAAGGTGTTGGTCAAAGAAATCATCCCCAGGACTTATTCTTTGTAAGTCTAGTACTTATTCTACCGATCTCTTTTGCTGAACCGCTCAGTGACGGGGACGTAAACACACACGCATCAGTTGTTAAGCAATGACAGCAGGACAAACACAGACACATAAATACATACATAAATACACACACACACAGGCTTCTAGTTTTTGTCAATCAAACCCACTCACAAGGGTTTTGTCAGCCTGAGGCTAGAAGACATTTGCCCAAGATGCCATGCAGTGGGACTGAACCCAGAATCATGTGGTTTGGAAACAAACTTCTTACCACACAGCCATGCCTGTGCCTATGTGTGTGTGTGTGTGTGTGTGTATACATATATATATATATGTATATATACATATATATACATATATATACATATACCCCTCCCCACTCATCTCCTCTCTCTACACTACACCATACGACTTTACACATCACATCATATATACATACACACGTCCAGACCTCTCATATGCACTAATACTCTCATACACACACACACACTCTTCTCATACACACACACACACACTCTTATGTTGGAGCGAGGTCATTTAACCCTATTATCTCCCCTAATTTCGCTCTTGCGTCTCATGTTTGATCATTGACTTCTGGCCGAAATCAGATCGCCATGTTGATTCGCTAGCCTCTGCACGCATTTTTTTTCTCTCCTTCTTTCTGTGTTTCTTCTCTGTGTATCTTTCTGTTGAAGAGCGTAGGCTCGAAATGTTAAAGACTTGTTTTATTTATATTTCCTGAGCGCCATACTAATACAATTGTTTGTTTGTATTCCACCTGCCTTCGTCTTTTGTTTATTTCCGTAAACCTGCCTTCGTCTTTTGTCTATTTTCATAAAGCTTCCCGTTCCCACAAGACCCAAAATAACGTGGTGGTGGAACAATACTGTTGACAGGGCTATTAGACAAAAGAAACAGGCTTGGAAGGACTGGAAGAACGGTGGTAGCAGGGAAGTGTATCAGACTGCAAGAAGGGAAGCTAGGAGGCAGGTTTATTTAGCCAGAGGGGAAGCAGATAGGAAAAAATTTGCCAATGTCCTGCGCCGTGAGGATGAAAGACTTGAGGTATTTCGTATAGCAAGACAGTGTGTGAGAGAGAATCGTGATATGGTAGGAGAAAAATGTGGTCGCACGGATGACGGCTCACTTGCACTAAATGAGGATGCAAAGAGAGAGGTTTGGAGAAGCCACTATGAAAGGTTGCTGAATGAGGAAAATGAATGGGATAAAGAGAGTCTGCCGAATGTTGACCCAACAGAGGGACCAGCAATCCGAGTTGACAGTTCCTTAGTAGATAAGACAATTAAAAGCATGAAAACAGGGAAAGCCCCAGACCCATCAGGAATTACTGCAGAGATGCTCAAAATATCTGGTAGTGTCGGCTATAGCCTAGTCACCCGTATAGTTAACCAGGTGATACACGAAGGAGTCATTCCCAATGACTGGTGTAGCAGCATAATAGTCAGCTGCTACAAAGGTAAAGGTGACACCCTAGATACAAATAGCTACAGGGGTATCAAGCTGCTGGATCAGGTAATGAAGGTTACGGAGAGGGTTATAGCCCAACTAATTAGAGAGAGAGTTAGCCTAGATCAGATGCAGTTTGGGTTCGTGCCAGGGAAAAGTACTACTGATGCTATTTTCATGGTAAGACAGCTGCAAGAGAAATACCTAGCCAAAGACAAGCCCCTATACCTGGCTTTTGCTGATATGGAGAAAGCCTTCGACAGGGTCCCCCAATCCCTCATCTGGTGGTCAATGAGGAAACTAGGGATAGATGAATGGTTAGTGAAAGCTGTACAAGCCATGTACAGAGACGCTGCTAGTAAGGTGAGGGTTGGCACCGAGTACAGTGAAGAATTCAGGGTAGAGGTTGGGGTCCACCAAGGTTCAGTCCTCAGTCCCCTCCTATTTATCATAGTCCTCCAGGCAATAACGGAGGAATTCAAGACAGGATGCCCCTGGGAGCTCCTCTATGCTGATGACCTTGCTCTAATTGCTGAGTCTCTATCAGAACTAGAGGAGAAGTTTCAGGTATGGAAACAAGGTTTAGAATCGAAGGGCCTTAGAATCAACCTAGCCAAAACCAAAGTCCTAATAAGTAGGAAGGTAGACCAATCACAAACGCCTTCAGGTAGATGGCCTTGCTTGATCTGTAGAAAAGGTGTAGGTAGAAACTCTATAAGATGCACCAAGTGTAAGCTATGGACACATAAGAGGTGCAGCAATGTCAAAGGAAGGCTAACTAGGAAGATGGTTTTTGTATGTGGCAGATGCTCAGGAACAATTAACACTGAAAATGCTCTGAGACCAACTTCCGTCACTTTCCAGGGAGAAAAGCTAGAAGTAGTTGATAGTTTCCGTTACCTAGGTGACCAAGTCAGTAGCAGGGGCGGGTGCGCTGAAAGTATAACTGCTAGAGTAAGAATAGCCTGGGCAAAGTTTAGAGAGCTCTTACCCCTGCTGGTGACAAAAGGCCTCTCGCTCAAAGTAAAAGGCAGACTGTATGATGCATGTGTACGTACAGCCATGCTACATGGTAGTGAAACTTGGGCTGTGACTGCTGAGGATTTGTGTAAGCTCGCAAGAAATGAAGCTAGTATGCTCCGATGGATGTGTAACGTCAGTGTTCATAATCGACAGAGTGTAAGTACCTTGAGAGAAAAGTTGAACCTAAGAAGCATCAGTTGTTGTGTGCAAGAGAGACGTATGCGCTGGTATGGTCATGTGATGAGAATGGCTGAAGATAGTTGTGTGCGAAAGTGCCACACCCTGGCAGTTGAGGGGACCTGTGGAAGAGGTAGACCCAGGAAAACCTGGGTCGAGGCGGTGAAGCACGACCTTCGAACTTTAGGTCTCACCAAGGAAATGACCAGTGACCGAGACCTTTGGAGGTATGCTGTGCGTGAGAAAACTCGGCAAGACCAGTGAGAACAGTCAAAATCAAGATCAAACCAAATTGAGGTCGATCAACATCAGGGCCCTCGTGCAGGTGACATGTAAAAGTACCATCCGTTCGTAGCCGTTTGCCAGCCCTGTCTGGCCCCCGTGTCGGTGGCACATAAAAGCACCATCCGTTCGTGTTCGTTGCCAGCCTGGCCTGGCCCCCGTGCCGGTGACACGTAAAAGCACCATCCGTTTGTGGCCGTTTGCCAGCCCTGTCTGGCCCCCGTGCCGGTGACACGTAAAAGCACCATCCGTTTGTGGCCGTTTGCCAGCTCTGTCTGGCCCCCATGCCGGTGACACGTAAAAGCACCATCCGTTCGTGGCCGTTTGCCAGCCCTGTCTGGCCCCCATGTCGGTGACATGTAAAAGCACCATCCGTTCGTGTCCGTTGCCAGCCTCGCCTGGCCCCCGTGCCGGTGACACGTAAAAGCACCATCCGTTCGTGGCCGTTTGCCAGCCCTGTCTGGCCCCCGTGTCGGTGGCATGTAAAAGCACTATCCGTTCGTGCCCGTTGCAAGCCTCACCTGGCCCCCATGCCGGTGACACGTAAAAGCACCATCCGTTCGTGGCCGTTTGCCAGCCCTGTCTGGCCCCCATGTCGGTGACATGTAAAAGCACCATCCGTTCGTGTCCGTTGCCAGCCTCGCCTGGCCCCCGTGCCGGTGACACGTAAAAGCACCATCCATTCGTGGCCGTTTGCCAGCCCTGTCTGGCCCCCGTGTCGGTGGCATGTAAAAGCACTATCCGTTCGTGCCCGTTGCAAGCCTCACCTAGCCCCCGTGCCGGTGACACGTAAAAGCACCATCCGTTTCGTGGCCGTTTGCCAGCTCTGTCTGGCCCCCGTGTTGGTGGCACGTAAAAGCACCATCCGTTCGTGTCCGTTGCCAGCCTCGCCTGGCCCCGTGCCAGTGACACATAAAAGCACCATCCATTCGTGGCCGTTTGCCAGCTCTGTCTGGCACCTGTGCAGGTGGCACGTAAAAAGCACCCACTACACTCACAGAGTGGTTGGCGTTAGGAAGGGCATCCAGCCGTAGAAACACTGCCAGATCTGACTGGGCCTGATGAAGCCTTCCAGCTTCACAGACCCCAGTTGAACCGTCCAACCCATGCTAGCATGGAGAACGGACGCTAAATGATGATGATGATGATGATGATATACATATACATACATATATACATATATATATATACACACACACACACACACATATACATAGATACATTTTTTGTATAATTTGTTTATATTTCTAGCATTCCCCACTCATAGATGTTGAGTTCAAACTCACCACAAGAATATTGTGTTTCATGAAGAACAAATAGCAATGCATTGCCACAGTTTGCCTGGCTGCTATGGGAATATTAGCTGTGATATACCATAATCATATTCAAGAGTAACTTTAGATTATCCCCTTAGTATCATTAAACCAAGGAGCTAAGCCATTAACTCCATAAAATTCCTCCATGGGTCAACTGGAAATATTAAACAGTTCTAAATTACTGCAGAGGATCATCAATGAATGTTTTTATATTATGAGATGATGTAAGGACATAAATAATGTTTAGTTTCATCCTGTTCAATCCTGAAACAAAATCCCATTGGCCACAACTGACTTTGACTTTATTTTTGTAGGTTTTACCAGGAAAACATAAGACATTAAAACCAGGAAAACACAATGTAATAGTGAAACATAACTTAATATAATAAGGTTATATTGGAGCTATGGTTTAATATTACATGCATTTAGTGACTTCTCTGTTCTGATATCTGTGACAAATGAGTTTCAGGTCACCAAGAAATGTTAACTGAAATAGATTAGCACCTTATCCCAGTGTTCATGATGTAGTCATCTCTGTTCTGGGATGTACAGCTTGAGTCTGGTGTCCTGCTCTAGGGACACCAAACTCAAGAAACAGAGGTGTGAGCGATAGAGGCATGAGTGAGAGAGACATGAGTGATAGAAAGTCATGAGTGATAGAGACACAAGTGATAGTCAGTCATGAATGATAAGCAGTCACAAGTGATAGACAGTCATGAGTAATAGACAATCACAAGTTATAAACAGGCATGACTGACACAGACAAGCATGACTGACACAGACAAGCATGACTGACACAGACAAGCATGACTGACACAGACAAGCATGACTGACACAGACAGACTGACAGACATGACCGAGACAGACAGGTACGGCTGAGATTGACAGGCACAACTGAGACTGACAGACATGAGTGAGATGTACAGCCATAAGTATCAGACAGGCATGAATAGTAAAGGTATGTGTGATAATGGCTTGAGTAAGTAATAAGCATGATTGATAAAAGCAAGAGAACAATAGAGATGGCTGTGAAAGAGGTGTAAGTAATAGGGACAGGAGTGAAAGAGGCAGAAGAAATAGTGATTTGTGTATTAGGGGACATGAATGATTGAGGTATGAATGGTAGAGATAAGAGGGATGCATGAAAGAGAGATGACTAATGACAGAAAGCATGGTGACCTAACAAAGTGATGATAGAGGAAGAGCCAGGAGGTGATGATGTGTGTGCGATTGCATGGCAGAGAGAGAGAGAGAGTGTGTGTGTGTATGCGCATGCGTGTGTTTGTCTAAGTGATTTCTAATGAGATGTAGAAACACGAGATTTGTCAGATGCTCAGTGTGAAATCATAACGAACTGAATAAACCACTGGAAGTTGTTACGGTGGTTTATCAACAGTTAAGATTTTCACAGAGACATTACATTAGATATATTTGCTAACCATATACAGTATATGATTTCCTAATACATATTTATTCATAACCCTGCTGTGTTAATACATCTGTGGGTGTGTGTGTGTGTATATATATATATGTTTGTTTATGAGTGTGCATCATCAAAGTTCAACGTCCATTTTTCCATGGCTGGTATGTATCTATCTTATCTTTATCTATCCATATATATATATATATATATATATATATATATATATATTATATATATATATATATATATATAATATATATATATATATATATATGCATGCTATTTTGTTTGAATCTGACAAATTATTTACAGCTTTTGAAAAGCAACTGTTTGAAAATGAAATATATCCATTTGACATACAAGATATCCCTGATAACATATGGCAACATACTTTGCAGAAAATTGGACTAATTTTAAGAGAAAATATTTCAACATAAAACAATTATCGACCCATGACTTCGCCAAACATGAATAACTAAAAACATCAGCATCAAAAAATTTTTTTAAATACGTTCATTCTGCAAGATCTTAGAAATTTTTAACAGGCATGTCCAGATCGGTTTCTTCAAGGAAAACGTTAAAAAATTAAATTGCAGTCAAAAAGCAACCTTCCAGGTCATTAAACAAGCAATTTACGTTTACAAAGAAGATATTTGTGATGAGAATCTACCAAGAACTTAAGAACTTTTTCATTGATAAGCCTGGTGGATCAAAGAAATCTTTTCTGTACAGTATGATTCTATCACATTCTACAAAGAAGACAGCTAGATGAGACAATAGCAACTGCCTTGTCCTGTTACCACATATAACAAAACATATAAGTAGAAATTTCTTTGATATCATTTATTCTCCATTACACGTGTTTCATTTACTAATAAGAATTACAGAATTTTATATGTTAAATAAACATGCAAGAAATTTCCTATTAGAAAATCTTCAGGCAAAGATAAAAAAGTATATTATATAGATAATAAATACCAAAAAATTTCCACTTTCATGTTTTGTTATACAATAACACTGTAAATAATATTTCCATAATTCTCAGTTTTAATATGTATTTAGACTAAAATACAGCAGCAACTGTGACCACATACTGGATTGTAATAATAGAATAAGCAGATACATTTCAAGAGAAAACAGCTGGGATTTACCCTAACTACCTGTATTACATACATACACACATATATATATATATATATATATATATTATATATATATATATATTATATATATATATATATATGTGTGTGTGTGTGTGTGTGTGTGTGTGTATTCATTTACACTTTTACTCATTTCAGCCATATGGCTGTGGTCATGTGATATATACATTTATATATGAAGTACTTACACAAGGCCCCTCAGCGATGACATCAAATCACTCCCTCTATCTTAACTATCACCAGTCACAAGTACTATCCATCATTCTCTGTCTCTTACATTACTCCTCTATCAGTCACTGTTGACACACACATCTCTCTCTCTCTCGTCTGTTACACTCTCACTTTCATTACTCCATCTTCCATCAGCCTGCCTCCTTCTCTCTCACTCTTTCTTTTCCCACATGTATATAGCTGCCACCTTTGTCTCTCTGACATTACCTCCTCTTTTATTACCTCTTCACCCTTCATCATTGTTTTAACTACCAGACTCCCTTTTCTTTCACCCTCACATTCTGGTTCTGTCAGAAATGTTTTTCCATGAATAAAGACAAGTACTTGATCTCTCAAAAATACTCTTTATGGAACAAATGATGCTCCACAGAACCAAGAGCAACAATATTTTGGATCTCTGCTCTACAGACAACATACATATGAAAGTGACACCAAAGACATTCTCAGATTATAAACATGGTAGAATTAAACAATGTGTGATCCAAAAACAATCATAGATACATGCCCTTCAAGAAATGCAAAAACTATTAAGCCCAAACTTCCAAAAATTAAACTGGATATTGATAATGCAAGCCATGTACATTACATTTCTTTGAAAGAGAAGGAGCCTAGAAACAGAAAGACATTATTCTTACAGACAGAGATGTTCTGATGAAACAGAAAAAGATTACTAATCATTTAAAATGAATAACTTAAAGACAGTGAAAGGTCCCACTAAAAGAAAAAAGAAAAGAAGAAGGCAGGAAGAGAAACCATGGTTACAAAACATTTTTAAATGAATCCAAAAGCTTTCTTTAAATTAGCAAAAGAATCGCCCTCAGTCTATTACAAAGTGGTACCATTATCCCAAAGAAATAAGTCATTTAGTGCAGACCAAAATGGATGAGTGAAATATTGAATGAACAATTTGAAAGCATTTCATCTCCATGCTAGAAGACTTGTAAATGAATAAGCCAGATGAGTTCTTTGACACTATAGCTCTACATAGGGAGGTGGCAACCATAATTACATTGACCATAGATGAAAGGAACTTAAATTTAGTAGCAGGCATCAATGATTTTTAAATAACTCTCTTAAACAGATGCATTGTTTTCTTGCAAAGCCATTGTAGATATTTTTTAGGACTTCCTTGCATGTGGCAAACTCGCTAAAAAGAAAGAAGAAGCAATATGCCCAATCGATAAAGGGGGAAGTGGCGCAGATGCTAAAAATTACAGACAAATCATCAAACTTCATACATTAGCAAAGTCATGGAGTGAGTTATCAGAGGAAAGCTGATTAGAAGAATTTTTAGAAGAAAATGACTTGCTCACAGACATCTGGCACAGCTATTATGGCATTATGACTGAGTACTGGTAGAGTAATTCATTCATATAAGAGTGGAGTGGTTGTGATATCTCTCAACTTTACAAAGACCATCAATAAAGCTGATGAGGGAATGACATGTCATAAACAACATGGTCTCAGTATGGTTGAGAAACTAGAATAGGTACAGAATTTCTGAAAATGAGATGTCAGGCAGTTGCAGTCAATGTAGCTCCTTCAGAAAAGATATTAATTTTGAGAGGAGACCCTCAGGGAAACATTTTGGGACTATTGCGAAATGTGGTGGCTCTCTTGAACATGCCCTTAGTCATACAAACAGCTACTCTCACTAGATTTATTGATGATACAAAAATATGACAGACAATCAAGAACTGTGATGATGCCACAAATCTACAAAGAGATCTTAGTGCAATATACAAATGGGCTGAAGTAAAGAACATGCAGTTTAATGTTGCAAAAATTCAAGAACTCAGCTGCAATCTCATGAGGGAAAACAATCCCAGAGCATATTATCAGTGCATGAGGCTGGAAGTTAATATCAATAATGATGCTTTGTCTGAGGTGGATATTACAAAGATGTAACAATATGCAGGCAAATGGATAGATGAATTCCAGGCTTGTTCAGAGTAACAGAACTGGAAACCATGCTGGTCCTGTGGAAGACATTTGTTTTTAGCTATCTGGACTGTTAGCAAAGTGCAGATAGCTCTGAATGCTCTAACTTAGCAAAGTAATGGAGGAACTTAAAGCAATTCAACGCTATCAAAACCAAGAATGTTGACTCATTGCAACAAAGGATTAAGAGAGCTGAAAGAATTAAGATCCGTCTTCCGGGTAAAAAGGCAGGAAACATATGTAGTGATATATACAGAAGATACTGCAGAGTTTCACGCCAAAATCTGGGATTGAAAGCTACAGCAATGACGGAAATGGATGCTATTACACTGTACTAAAGGTCTCACTCACCTTCTTAATGGTTAGGTTCTGGGACTGTATCAGTTTAGATCAACAAAACTTTAGTGTATTACCAAAAAAATTAAGAGCGGAGAGAGAGTATTTATAGAAAAATCTGAGACTTCAGACAAAACTAAGTCACAGCTAGAAATGCATGTGAAGACAGAGGTCTTAAGACTCATCATTCATCAGAGACCAACCACAAAGAGAGGATAATGGAAATGCCAGGAATAATAATGGCAACGCACATTCTAGCATTGCAGCCAATAAGCTGAAACAAGCAAAACACTAAAAACTATACACACACAGGTATGTATATATGTATATATACATACACACACACACATCATCATCATCATCATTTAACGTCCGCTTTCCATGCTAGCATGGGTTATACATACATATATACATACATACATACATATTATATACACATCTATAGCTGTGAGTGGGTATGAGTGTGCATATATGCATATATATAAACATGTATATATACAGATATACAGGCATAGCGCTATCTATCTATCTATCTATCTATCTCTATCTCTATATATATATATACACACACACACATATATATACATATGTATATATATATGCGTATATACACACATAGCATAAAACAGACACATCTACACACATACACGCACAAAATAACACAGAGTGTTTGTAATCGTGCATGTCACAGAGGACAGTATGTTATTTAAAAGAAAATTAATGTAAACAAAATATGAAATATATAATTTCACTTAAATAATTCTATTTAAATTGAATTAATCCTTCGAACATACATCGTTCTCAAAGATTTACATCTTATCTTCATTCCTGTGTTCTTGTACTTAGGAAACCCTTATCGGATTCCAATTCCAAAGGATTTAGCAAATATGTAAAAATAATTTTCTCCACCTCCTTTACCATCTCTCTAGTTTTCTCAATGATTTTCTCTCGTTCACTTGCCTCTTACTATATGTCTGCACATATGTACATACACACACACACACACATATATATGTGTGTATTATACATACATATGTATATGTATGCATGTATATATATATATATATATATATATATATATATATGTTTGTGTACATATATATTTATGCGTGTGAGTACATATATATTCATATGTATATACATATAGATACACACACACACACATATACTCATATATATGAGTGTATCTTATTGTACACATGCAACCTTATATATATGCTTGATTGTGCTCATATACACAGAAAGAGTCTATTCACATTCACCTACACATATATGTATATATAAACATATTGATCTCAATGATGATATATGCACACACACATTGTGTGTGTATACATATATACACGTACATTATGTTTGTGTGTTTGTGTGTGTGCATCTGTATGTATGTATACTCATTACATACACACAAACGTGCTAGAATAAACAATTTTCAAAAGAAATCAGAAAGAGAAATTAGTCAGTGTACATCTTCATTGAACTCATGTAAAATTATATTAATATTTATGAAGATTATGATAAATATTTATATACACCCTACTCCTTTACAGATAAACATATACACACACACACATATATATACATATATTCTTGTACATATGTATGTCTGTGTATTCATATATACACACACATAACATACATTATATACATGCATGCATTCACATACACTTATTGATATATTACAGAATGAAATTCTAGGCTTTCCTATCAACACTGATATCAGATGAGTGAGCATTGGAGAGCGTTGCAGTTTTTGACTGGAATCATTCCTCGTTGGCCTATATGTAAATATGTACATGAGTATGTGTCTGTGAATGCATATATGTATGTGTGAGAGAGAATGTGTGCTTACATGTGTGTGTGTGTGTGTGCATAGTAGCATGTACAATATATGTGTTTGTACATATACGTTATTGTGTTTGCATATATCCAATATTCCAGTCCCAATGAAAATTTATAGATTTGTTTTTCCTGCTCCTAATTAGAAATATAAACTAAAGTTAAATAAGATTTTCTATTGATATATAAGGGGTTGAGCAAAAAAAATTCAAGTACAAAAGAAATTTTATGTTGCAGTGTTTGTGTTTTTCTAAGAAATTATTATTATATGAAAAATATAAGCTTATTTTACTGGGAATGATGGAAAGTGTCAGCTGTCTACAGCCAGCGGACTAAGGTGACACTTGCTTTCTGATCATGCTTCAAGAACCCAGTGAAGAATTCTTGCAGTTCCAAGCAACGTTGATTTTTGTAGGTGTTCTACCTTCACACTTGCCCTGATCTTTTTCCACAGGGGTGCTCTGGTAGTAACACTCCCTAATAATTATGTTTACTTCTTTACTCCACCTATGTCTTGTAGCATGGCTAGCAGTTGCTGGATTATGACCAGGCCTACCCTGATGCACATATCATCATCATCATCATCACCATTATCATCATCATTATTATTATTTTTTTTATCACTAAGGCAGCAAGCTGGCAGAATCATTAGCATGCTAGGTAAAATGCTTAGTGGCATTTTGTCCATGTCTATGTTCTGAGTTCAAATTCCACTGAGGTTGACTTTGCTTTTTATCCATTCAGGGTCAATGAAAGAAATACCAGTCGAGCACTGGGGTTGATGTAATCAACTAGTCTCCTCCTCCATAATTTCAGGTCATGTACCTTTAGCAGAAAGAATTATTAAGGCAGCAAGCTGGCAGAATCATTACCTTGTCTTGCAAAATGCTCAGCAGCATTCCATCCATCTTTACATTCTGAGTTCATATTCTACCACAGTCAACTTTGCCTTTCATCTTTTCAGGGTCGATAAAATAAGTACCAGTTGAGTACTGGGGTCGATGTAATCAACTAACCACCTCCCCTAAAAATTTTAGGCCTTGTGCCTATAGCAGAAAAGATTGTTATTATGATTATTGTTATTATTATTATTATTATTATTATTATTTAATGGTATGCTCAAAAGTGTTACATCTGGAATCGATGTCCTTGATAGCAGATCACATCTAATTTCCTTGGATATTGAGGGCCTTTCAAACAATCCTTGCTCTTTCTAACAGAGTAGATTTCTGTATTAATAGTTCTTATAGTTACTGAGACCTCAGTAAGGAAGCTACCAAGTGTATTAACAGTACCTAGGATTACTTTTGCAGAAATCCTCCACAATCTTTGCATTTACCTAGCTAAATTTCGCTATTTTCAGGGGTTTTTTTCCCCTGTTATCAGACAACTACATTCATATCAGCAGAAACAGCCATATCCGTGAAGATGCACTCTTTTAACACCTTGTCCCAGATGATAATATCTTGTTGTTTTCCTTGAATTTCATGGTCAGTCTGTACAATAAAGTCCCATAATATCTTAAACTGGTCATTCTTTGTCATGCTTCCAAGTTGGTGACCGTATCCTGTTCAGCTTACATCAAAACCTCTTTGATGTAATATATCCCAGTATAATGTTCTGGCTGCATGATCATGTCTCTGTTTATATTTCTTTGCCAAAGAACAAGTAATTATGAACACAATGGTCTCATCTTCCTTTTTACACATTCTGCACATAACATATTTCATTTGTTCATCATGACTGACTTTGAGCAGCCAAAATGAGTCCTTCTCTTTCCATGAGTTCTCCTTTCTTCAGTCATTACCAAGATTCATCTGCAGTAAAATCCTGCAGATATTGCACTCACAATTACAAGATTGTGTTTTTAATTCCCACATCTTAACCAAAATTCTTCATTTCATGTTGTTCTGGTTTACTAAGCTGTAACTGGGTAATCCTGCAACAGACCGGCATATCATTCAGGTGGTATGTTGTGATCTCAGTCACTTATTCACCATGGAAACCAGGTAACTGTCCCTAAAACCTGAAGGACACAAGACACTAATGTTCAAAGGTTACTTTAACATGGATCATAATGAGAGATATTAGGCACAATGCAGAGCCATGATTCACAATGACTTTTGTTCAAATCCTACCATGGTCAATTTTGACCTTGTCGTCCTGGGATTCATAAAACAAAATACTAGTCATGGACATGGGACTGATTTATGCAAATAAGCTCACTCATTCATTGCAGCTGTCGAATTAGTGTTATTATATGGCAGTGAAACATGGACACTGACAAAGAAGTTATCAAACAGGCTAAATGGATGTTACACAAGGATGCTGTGAATGGCCCTAAATGTGAAATGGCAGCAATATATGACAAATGAATGCCTTTATGGAGACCTGCCAAAAGTTTACGAGAAGATCAGGTGAAGACAGCTGCAATTATCTGGTCACTGTATCCAAATTAGTCTTGAGTAACCCACTTCATGGTGATGAAAGAAGAGGAAAACGTCATCACACATCAACAACTTGATTGCAGACACTGGTCTGGAATGTATCCATGACATCAAGGCAGTGATGAAGGACCAAAAAGTATGGTGGGTGGACTTTGTTGCTGCAGCCTGGGTTGGAACACAGCCATAGAAAGAAGCATATTCTCCAAACAAAAGAAGATAATTCTGTATGTTTTGGAAAAATAGATTTCATTAGTGGAAATATAGGAATAATCTATGACCAGTGGTACTAGCAACTGATTTTTTTATATGAAATATTCACTCTGTTTATCCATGTGAGTGTATATTTATTATTAATAAGTAAGTTAAAGTGGTGAATTGGCAGAATCCTTAGCACACTGGACAAAATGCTTTGCAGTATTTCAACTACCTTTACATTCTGAGTTCAAATTCCATCAAGGCTGACTTTGCTTTCATCCTTTTGGGATGGATAAAATAAGTACAAGTGCAGGGATCAATATATTTGACTAGCTCTGTCCCCAAAATTTCAAGCTTTGTGCCTATAGTAGAAAAGATTATTGATAAGGAAGTATAAGACAAGATTCAGTTTGGGGATTAATTTTTTAGCCTTTTTATGGCAATAATATCTGTTACTTGTTTAAATTTTACACTCATGCACATACATTTATAAGCACATCTGTGTGAATGTACGTATATGTGTGCATGTATGTGTATCAAGCACTAACTGCAAACAAATGTCACAATCATGTGAGTGGTGCCAATCATTTGCAATCTTTCATGAAAAACTTGTCAGGTCATTATGATGTTCATGTTCACAGAATTTAGAGAAATATTACCTAGCTTGGAAGTAGATGAGGATTGGCAAAAAGAAGAGCAACCAACTATAGTAAATTTGCCTCAATGAATTGTCTGCCCCAAACAAGCATGGAAAAGCTACTTTTGGTGTTAGTGTCAGTTTTTGTAGTTGCTGTTGCTGTTATAGCTACTCTCACTTATTCTTATCACTGTTATCAGGCTGATGATGATGATGATGATGATGATGATGAAGGACAATGATGATGATAATGACAATGATTATGATGGTGATGATGATGATAATAACAATGGGGACTACTACTGTTGTCAACAATGTTGATGATTGTGATGATCAATAGATATTAAATTCATGTGCAATCATTACTCTATATTGTATTATAACCGAGAAACAGAGAGGTAGCTTTAGTCTTTAGTCAAAACTCTTAGTACTGATACTCTAAGCAGGAGAAAACTAAAAAAAGAAGAAAAAAATGATAACATCCATCATTGAAGCACACAATCAACAAATATAGAATGAATGCATGACTAACATGGGAAGTTTTAGGGCAATTATTATAGACAAGATATTAATTTCAGGGATTTCAGGTGCTGAAACAAATGTCTACATTTACAGACCTACTCAACTCGCACCATCTCAAGGGAAAAAAAATCATAAATATATAAATAAAGGCATGAAGGAATAAATAATTAGAGAGTTGACAGAAAATGGAAGACACATAATATAATTGTCTCTCACGAGTCTCAACAGAAATGCAATAATAATAATAATAACAATAATAATAATAATAATGTGTGCGTGTGTGTGAATATGTAAAGAATAAAAACCTATAGTAATGACAACTGAAGAAACAATATCGTGATTAGCTAAATATGAATCTTTTTCTAAGATGTAATCAACCATAATTTCTTTGCTTTCATCTCTTTGATGTCATCTAGTTTTTACTCCTCCCCATCCTTCTTGCCTTCTTTTATTCCCACACATCCCCTTTTTCTCTTTTCTCTCTATGTTTACTCTCTCTCTCTCTCTTTCTCTTCTCTCTCTCTCTCTCTCTCACTTTTTCTCTCCCCTTCTTTTTCTTCAGGACACTTTGCTTCTCTTCTGCAATTGTTGATTTAGAAAATAAAGGTGTCCTCATTGTTGCTATTGTTGTAGTAATTTTTGTTGTTGGTGTTGCTGTTGTTGTTAATGCTGCAGTTGTAATTGTTGCTGCTGCTGTTGTTGTTGTTGTTAATCTTTTTCCTATTATTGTTTTATAGTTATCGTTGATATAATTGTTACTGTTGTTGTTCTTGCTGATGCTCTTACTGGTGTGATTGTTGTTGTTGTTGCTGATACTTTTGTTACGGTTGTTCTTGTTGCTATGGTTGTAGTCACTGTTGTTACGATAATTGATGTTGTTGTTGTTGTTGTTGATGTTTTAACAACGTACTTCCTCTCGCTTTGATTTAGCTTTACTATTTTTATTGTTATTGTTGCAGCAACAGCAGCAGCAGCAACAGCAGCAGCAGCAGCAGTAGTAGTAGTAGTAGTAGTAGTAGTAATGGTGGTAAAACTGCAGTCATTGTTGATGTTCTTGTCATTGTTGTAGTAAAACTTTTGGTGCTAGTGTCATTGCAGTTTTTGTGGTTATTGTAGCTGTAGTTGTTATAGCTACTCTTACTTATTCTTATCACTGTCATCAATCTCACTAGCTGCATAGTACATTATTTATTTATTCATTTATTTATTTGTATCTGTATTTATAGAGTTCAGTCATTTATTCTTTCTCGCCTTCTTTCACTTCCTTCCCCTTCTATTGTTTCCTCTCTCTCTCTCTCTCTCTCTCTCTTTATCTATCAATCTAGCTCTCTCTCTCTCTCCCTCTCACCCTTTCACTCCGTCCTACTTTCACTTTCTTTCCAGTTGAATAACAAAAGAATCCTCATTTGGGTAGATTCCATAATTTTTCTTAATTGTCTTTGATTGAACACTTCCAGACTGTCTGAGTTTCCAAACTAAAACGGATTGTCATGTCTTTTTACAGTTGATACACTTCCCATTTCTCTCCCCTCTCTTTCTCACCAGCATTGTGTATGCATACACACACACACACACACATATTAATACATACATAGATATATACATGAGTACATTTCTGTGTATATCTGTGTGTGTACGTATTCAAACACACACACACATGCACACACACACACACATATATATATATATATATATATTTATATACACATATATATATAATTATCATTTATTGTTAGAAAATGAAGTTTCCTGAATCATAACTCTGAGTATTATGTTGCTAATTACTTAAATATTTCAAGAAGAGAGGCAACATCACAATATTTAACCCTTTTAAGGAGGCGAGCTGGCAGAAATGTTAGTACACCATATGAAATGCTTAGTGGTATTTTGTCTGTCTTCATATTCTGTGTTCAAATTCTGCCAAAGTCGACTTTGCCTTTCATCCTTTCAGGTCAATAAATTAAGTACCACTTGCATACTGGAATTGATATAATCAACTGGCCCCCTCTCCAAAAACTTTGGGCCTTGTGCCTAGAGTAGAAAAGAATATTTAACTCTTTTGATACCAACCCGGTTGAAACCACCCTCTCTCTGTAGTACAAATGTCTTGTTTTCATGAGTTTTTAATTAAAATCTTCCACTAACTCATAGTCACAATTTATGTTCCTAACACCAGCTTAATAATACCTAAGTTATTTTACTAAATTCTTTTTTATATTTAAAATTAATTGAAAGAAACACAGAACATCTCAAAATGAATACAGCAACAAAAGGGTTAAGCAAGAAATTTTATAAACACAGCATAATCTGAATAGCCATTGTGATTTGATTTGTTACCAACAACCTTTAGAAAATGTAGGGTTTTCTGAAAAATCAATTTAAGAGGAAATTCTAGCAACATGTGCATATATTCAGATACTCAGGAAGATACCTCACCACCTCACTCTTCAAATAAATCTGGTAGTTAAAGGATGATGATTTTTAACTATCATCAAAGCAACTGGTCCATTACAGAACAAGAGGTCCCCAAATAAATGGCTATGAAAGGTGTAATCCTTGTTTCTCTGAAATCTACATTTTAATATAGTCATTTGAAACTATGGGCAAAAAATCTGAATTGGGGATTCCTCACAGGCACCTCCATTGACATTTTGAGGAATTTCCAAATAGCTGGGTAACTTTCTCTCTTCCACACTACATCTGATTCTTCTATTACTGAGTTTTCTCTAAGCTTCTTCATGCTCAGATATTCTGTTACATATCTAGAAGAATATCTTTGCCTTATTTCTTTCCAGTTGTTACTCATTCTCCTCTTGAACTGCCCATATTTTGTTACCATCCAGAATCACACTTTGTAGACAAGTATCATACAACCTATCCTTCATTACAAAAAAAATTTCAGTGTTGCCAGCAAAGATAATACTTAGCAAACTTTTCACACCTTGCTCTTATTCTGACATCTTTCCACAGCTAATTAGGTTGCCTAGGAATCAGAATCTATTAAGATCATCTACGGAGCCTTTGGAGAATTTGAAAAACTGTCACAAATGTTGCTACTGCTAATTGTGTCAGTGAATTTGCTACATACATAAGCCTTTCTTTGTCAGTCTGCCTTGAAACTCAAAACAACACTTGGCTTAGTGGTTAGGGTGTTGGACTCATGATTGCAAGTTTGTGGTATCTATTCCTGACTGGGCAATGTATCGTGTTCTTGTGTAAAATACATTGCTTCAGCCCACTCAGGTGGTAAAAGTGAGTATTCCTATGATGAACCAGCATCTGGCCCAAGTGGGGAATATATAAATCAGAGAATACAGGAAACCAGGCCTATGAATCAATATGACTTAGAAAGGAACTTTTTCCTTCTTTTTTTAAATCCTTTTGGAACTCACAGCACCATTTGGTTACATTTGGTGCACAGTGCAGTGGCCCTAACTATTCCATTCTTGCATATCGAAAATGACCGTATGTATGTGTACACACACATACAGACACAGTTATCCTGCCTATCTCTCACTCTCTCCTTCAGCCTTCATTTTCTTTAGTGCTACATATTTCTTCAACACCATCATCAATATCATTACTAACATCAACACCACTAGTGGCAACAATACTCCTCTTAACATGGGTGTCTCTATGTGGTCACTGATCTTCTAGAAATAGCAGCCAAATAACCCTCAAATTATAATCATCTTAAGAAAAAGTTTATGTTGGCAAACATAGTCCTGAATTCTTCTCCATATAGGAAAAAAGATGGAATGGTCATAGTTGGAATGTCTGATCACTGGAATGCTTAGTCAGGGATGACCTGGAGCTAAAACATCAACCACCACCACTTTTACTACGACCACCACCAACAACAACACCTGTACTACCAATAATGCCGGCACTTTATATTATAGTTTAGAATCAGTTGTTTTTAAGCATATATTTACCATTCTTCAATTTGATGCAAATGAACAGTTGTGAATGAACATATATATATATATATATATATATATATATATGCATGTATGTTTGAAAGCCATCTGTTTCTATTCTATTCTCAGTCTATTAGCAACTATTGTTCTCTCATCTCCTACTCCACACTCTTTCTGTCACTGATGCAGACTTTTATATATTGTTATATTGTTCTATAAATGTTAGGTGAAGAAGATGGAGATGGTAGTGGTGGCATTGGTAATGGTTGTGGCAGTGGAGGTGATGGTGGTGGTGGTGGTGATGTGATTTTCATGGTAGTTTGTATTTGAGTTGAAGGTAGTGCTGGTGGTTGTTGGGATTATGATGATGGAGTTGTGATAGTGGTGGTGACAGTTGTGTTGGTGGTGGTGGTGGTTGTTGTTGTTGTTAAGGTGATGGCAATAATAGTCTTTGTGATGATGGTAACAGTAGTGGTGGTAGTAGTGAGTGGTATTCTGATGGTGATGGTAATTAATTTTGATGGCAGTTGCAGTTATGCTAATGTGGTGATGGTAGTTATGTGATGGTGGTGCCTGTTAACATAATGGTAAGTGAATATTAATGAAAAATAACAATTCTAAAACCAATGTTTCCACTTCCGTGCCATATTATAATTTGTGTATGTGTGTGTGTATCTATCTTTCTCTATGCGTGTGTGTGTGTGTGTGTGACTATAAGTAATGCTCACCATTAGAATTTCCTCTTAATCTATAGAAATCACTGTGAACTAAAAGTAATAATGTTTTAGCCATGATTACAAAAACACTGTGAGATTGTTTGTTGATCCACCCCTGAACACACCAATTTCACATAGCATTGTCATGGACAAGGGAGTGCTAAAAAGTTTCTGACTTTGGGTAAAAGAAAATAGAAGAGGATCATTTAATTATGATCTTCTTCAACATGCTCCCCTCTCAGATTCACACACTTATAACAACCTCAGTGTTCAACTGGTACTTATTTTATCAACCATGAAAGTGTGAAAGGTAAAGTCGACTTTGGCAGAATTTGAACTCAGAGCATAGCAATGGGAAAAATATCACTAAGCATTTCATCCAGTGTGTTAACAATTCTGCCAGCTTGCTGCCTTAATAATAATGATGATGATGATGATATTTCATGTAAACATTATAAAGAATGGTTTAAAATTTTGGCATAAAGCCAGCAAGATCAGGTGATACTTATTTTATCAACTCTGAAAAGATGAAAGGCAAAATTGACCTTAGTGGAATTTGAACTCAGAACGTGAAGACAGACAAAATACTGCTAAGTGTTTTGTCCAGCATGCTAACGATTCTGCCAGCTCACTGTCTTAATAATAATAATAATGATATTTCATGTAAATGCTATAAATAATCTTTTCTACACTGGGCACAAGGCCCGAAATTTTGGGGGAGGGGACCAGTCGATTAGAATGACCCCAGTATGTAACTGGTACTTAATTTATCGACCCCAAAAGGATGAAAGGCAATGTCAACTTTGGCAGAATTTGAACTCAGAACATAAAGATAGATGAAATACCGCTAAGCTTTTCGTCTGGCATGTTAACGTTTCTGCCAGCTCCCCACCTTAAATATTATAAATAATGGTTTAAAATTTTGGTAAAAGGCCAACAAGATCAGGTGATACTTATTTTATTGACCCCAAAAGGATGAAAGGCAAAGTCGACCTCGGCAGAATTTGAACACAGATTATAAAGCATCAGAAGAAATGTTACTAAGCATTTTGTCTGATGTGCTAATGTTTATGCCAGCCTCACACCTTAATAACAATAATAATAATTATAATAATAATCCTAATAATTATTATTATTGCTACTGTAGGAAAGGGAGAGAAGTGGGTATTTCTTGTTAATTGCAGTGAAATGTTTCATTATTGATGAAACACAATGCAGGGTGGAGGAATTATAAAAATCAGGGTAACTACATCAGTTTGTTTTGAGGAATACCATGTCCATTGTTGTTACAGTTAAACCAATCAAAGTGAAGTCAACACATGACAATGGAACATGGGTGAATGAAGTTGATTGGCTTGTCCTTTGTTATTTATACTTCTTTTGCTCCCTTTTTTTTTTTGTTTTTCTTTTTTCAATAGGGGTGGAAAGAAGAGTAAGGAATAAAGCAATGAGATGAGATGAGATGAGAGATGGGATGAGAGAGATGAGTTGGGATAATAAACCATACAACTGATGCGATTCTCTTTGGCAGTAACCATTATGAACTCTGAAATTCTCCATGTGTGTGTATTTTTTATTTTTTATTTGTGTGTGTATGTATGTGTGTGCATGTGTGTGTTTGCTGTTTTCAATTCTGCAGAACCATTAGTCTTCAAGATTCTGAGTTTAAGGGATTTTTAAAGAATTTAAGGGCTTTTAGCCTAATTACAGTCAGTTTTTGAAATCAATTCTGTATTAATTGAAGCACCTGATTACTTGATTGAAAACAAAAGAGACAAACAGAAAACAAACACAAGTGAAAGGCATCAAATTTTCATGATTCTCTTCTGTTTAAATGGCAAATTGGTTTCATTCCTGCCAACCCACATCTACCAACCGGAACCTCCACCACACCACTGCTACCAGTGCCACCACCATCACCCTTGCTAAGTATTGATCCATCAGCATTATGCAGTCTTTATTCTATTATATTTCAGTGATTTTCATTAATATTTTTGAAAGTAAAGATCCACTTATAATTTCCAGTCATGTCTGACTGATATTTCAGAGTTCTGTCTGTCTATGTCTCTCTCTCTCTACTACTACTACTACTGCTATGACTCCTCAACTAGCTAACAACGCACCTCAGCACCCTTGATGCTCACTCTGAATATACCCTTTCATCATCTCTATTGTTTCTTACCTTACAATGCTCTACACCAGTGATTTCAACTAAGCTCCATATGGCCCTTGAATATACATCATCATCATCATCAACATCATTTAATATCTACCTTCCATACTCATATGAGTAGGATGGTTTGACAGGAGCTGGCCAGGCAGAAGCCGGCACCAGACTTCTATGACTGCTTTGGCAGGATTTTTATTGCTGTATGCCCTTCCTAACACCAACCACCCAGCAGAGTGGACTTAGTGCTTTTTATGTGGCACAAGCACAAGCAAGGTCAGTTTTGACAAAGTTTCTACAACTGGTTGCCCTTCCAAATGCCAACCACTTTACAGTGTGGACTGGATGCTTTTTATGTGGCATTTGCACTGACAGGGTCACCAAGTAACTCACAACACAAAAGACCTTTGAGAGGGGAGGGGGCATTGGATTTTTGTTAAAATTTATCTGTAATAAATTGATTATACCTCTACAATATTCAAAATATTTTAACAATTGTTTTTTCATACAATTCCTAATAATATTTAATGATAACATAACATGGTATTTTTAAATATCGAATGGCTAGGAGGTTCTATCCCAGTAAAATTAAGAATCAAAGAGATTCACTAGTTAAAAATGGTTGAAAACCACTGCTCTGCACTATACACTCCATTCTTCCTGCATTTTCTTCCCTCGTCTTTTATTGCATCAACTGGAGAGTGTGGAGGGGGGGATGAAACCACTACTATAACTACCACCACTACTACTAACTGACACTGTCTGTTATGATAATGAGAGTTCCATTTGATCCAATCAACAGAATAAACTACTAGTGAAATTAACGTGCATATGGCTGAGTACTCCACAGACACAGACACACATACCCTTAACGTAGTTCTTTGGGAGATTCGGCATGACAGAATATGACAAGGCTAGCCTTTTGAAATACTGGTACTACTCAATTTTGCCAGCTGAGTGGACTGGAGCAATATGAAATAAAGTGTCTTACTCAAGGACACAATGTGTCACCAGGAATTGAACTCACAACCTTGCAATCGTGAGCCAATTACTCTAACCACTAAGCCACATTCCTTCACAACCACCACTATAACTATGCAATAAATAGCATCACAAACTCCACTAGTTACCACCAGAACTACTATGATAAACAATGACTATAACCACCACCACCATCACCAACACCATTGGTGATGTTTTAATGAAGAACTCTAAAAGCAAGGACTCGACCTGCTAGAGATAGCAGCAAGATGTCTCTCAATCAAACCCTAGCATTTTAAAAGAAAGATACACTGGATGTGATCCTGGCTGCTGAAATTGATGGGATGGTTGTGGATGGATTGTGTTTAATTGTAAGTCAGGCTTGACCAGGATTTAGACAACCACAACACTAACAAAATTATTACAGTTATACCACAAACACCACCACCACTAGTTCAACTACACCAAGACCCACACATACACACACCAACAGATTGAACATCAACCAAAACCATCACCATCACTTCAGAAACGCCAACCCCTCAACTACCACCAATACCATTACTAAATCAGAAATATTATTAGCTCTACCATCATTGCTATTACTACTAACACAATACAAGAAATACAACCAGAGCTATACCAGCACAAACTACTACCACCACTACCACAAAGACACCATTGCTAGTACCAACACCGAACACTACCAACTACAGACACAAGACAAACCACTACCACATTCAACTCTACTGCTACCACTACTTCTATCATACCAGAATATCATAAAACTCTCCCCCACCACTACCACTATGATGCCATATCCATTGCCACCACCACTACCATCAAGAGCATTGCCAAACAACAGACATCAACAACACCACCACCACTACTACAGCTGCCACCATGAATGTTACTACACTAAACACTACTACTGCAACTACCACACCACAACCATCATCACCACCACCACCACCATGACACCATGCCCATTGCCATCACCACTGCCATCATGAATATTACCATGCAACAGACACCAACACCACCAATACCACCACCACCACTACAACCGCCACTGCCACCACCACCATGTAACACACACACCTCCTTCAAGAACAACGTTCCCCCCCACCACCATCACGATGCTTTGCCAATACTACATTGCAAAGGTTAAGAGAGTCTGCTACAGTGCTATCTGTTGTGAAATCAGCTGTTCTGATGTGTAATAATGTGTTAATATGATTGAGTAGCAAAGCACAAATAATAGAAGTAAAATGTTGTTTGTTTTATGGTTGATTTACTCAGAGTTTGTTAGTGGTGGGGCAAAGAGGAGTATGGGATTTCAGGGTTATTATCATTATCATTATTATTATTATTATTATTATTATTATTATTCAGTTTTACTGTCGTTTTTTTGTTGGGTTACTTGACCATGGACTTGTACAATAAGTGGTGTGAGAGTAACCACTGTGGAACCACTTGGAAAATAGTTGTGAGAGCAGGGAAAGAAGAATATTGGGGCTGAAGTAGGAAAGGTTCTGAAGATGGAGAAAGTGGGGCTGAAGTGTTGGCTGGGTTGGGTGTAAAGGAATTCTTAACAATTGGGCATGATTATGTGATAAGAAGTTTATTTCCCAACTACATGGTTCCAGATTCAGTGCCACTGTGTGACATTTTGGTCAAGCATCTTCTATTAAAACCTGAAGCCAACCAAAGCCTTGTGAGTGGATTTGGTGAGGGAAACTAAAAGAAGCCTAACATGTGTGTGTGTGCATATGTGTGTGAGACTTCATATCTGTTCTTGCCCCACACCACCACCACTTGACAACAGGTGTTGGTGTGTTTATGACTCCGTAACCTAGCAGTTCGGCAAAAAAGACCAATAGAATAAATACCAGGTTTAATAAAAGATATGTACCAGAGTCAGTTCCCTCAGCTAAAAATTTTCAAGGTGGTGCCCCAGCATGGCCACAGTCTAATAACAAACAAGTAAAAAGAAAAAAAAAGATAAAAAGCATTGTGCTTTCACACATCTTTGAACTACTTCTATTCGGATTGTATAGGAAGATCCTGACATCTATGAAACCAAGACTTCTATATTTAATGTGTAGGACTTCTTGGATGTCACTGTTACAAATGTCATCATCATCATCTGTTGCAAACATCACCATCATCATCATCATCATCACCATTATCATTTGACATCTGCTTTTCTAGATGAAATTCATTGAAGCAAATTTACTATGTTTGAATGTTCTTGCTGTTGCCAACCTTCACCTGTAAGGTAATGTTCTCTTTTAGTCCAGTAGTCCAGATGACTTTTCATGGAATATTGCAACCAAATGACACCACTTGTATGATGATAATATTTATTTGCAACTAGCACACAATACGAAGACATACACATACAGACTATAACTCTCTCTCTCTCTCTCTCTCACACACACACACACACACAAATATATATACATATATATAGACAGACAGACAGACAGACCGTCAGAGGTAGGTAGGTATGCAGGTAGATGGGTATGTAGATAGATAGATGACAGCATGGAAAGCAGACTTTAAATGATGATGATACATATACACACACATGTACAACAGGGATCTTTTCAGCTTCCATCTATCAAATTCACTCACAAGGCTTTGGTTAGCTTAAGCTATAGTAAAAGACACTTGTTCAAAGCATCACACAAATCTGAACTTGAAACCATGAAAGCACAAAATAAACTTCTTAATCTCCAAACTTTGTATCTTAGTATCTGAAATACTGAGAGATTCCTCACTGTGAGACAAGGTTTCAAATATGGCAGTGGGATGTATAGCCAATCATATCAACCCTCCAGTACTTTATTTTACTGACCCTTGAAGAGTGAAAGGTGATGTTAACCTCAGCAGTATTTGAACTCAGAAAGTTTGAAATCATAAACTGGCAGGAAAAAAAGAAGTAAAGCATTACAAGATTATAGGAAGATTTTAAGAAATGAGATAGCAATAAAAAAATAAAATAAAAAATCAGCACCAGGATACCGAGTTCTGTTCTATCAAAAGAAATATCTCAGTAAGAATTCTCTCAAGAGAAATTAGAATTAGAAAAAAAGAAAGAGAAAAAATAGAAAAAATGCATTTTTGAATTAACAAAACTGTAAGGTATTGTTGTGTCGTATAAATGCTATAATAATAACAATAATAATAATAGTAATAATGTGATTCTCTAAAATTGAACCATAATTTCACAGATTCTAGATGTTACTAACTGATTACAAGAATATAATTTCAGATATTAGAATGAATCTGGAATTATATTACATTTTACCAATTTGATATCTTTATCTCTTAAACGATATTAAATAATATCTCACAAGTTTGCTGAAAGAGGAATCTTCTGATATAAAAAGGGTGAAAAATAATTGTATATTCATGAATTCACACAAAGTTTTTACTTTTCTATTCTTTAATAAGGAGAAAAGGTAATATATCTTTAAATATTTTCACATCTAGGAAGGTTGCCAATGTAAGGGAAGTTTTCCAGTGTACGGAGAATTTGCAAGTTCAGAACATGATGCAAATGTACTGGGTCTAGTTTCTCTAATTCCAGCTAAATCTTTTACCGAAACAAACAAAAAACAAATCTAATTCTTAAAATAATCTTTAAAAATATTTTTGGAAAGGGTTTGAAAGATTTATAAAAATACACATTGTATAAAATATTCTGAAGTTGAATGCCAAGTCTAATGCTAGTTAATTCTATCAGAAGCTTTGTCAATGTTTAAGAGTTTACTGAGGCATGTAGAATACCTGCGTTGCTTAAAAACATGACAAGAGAATAGAAGAGATGCAAACTGAATGAAAGACTATAATATAATTTACAGCTTCTGTACAAGGCTATAAATTTGATGGGGAAGAAGTGGGCAATACTACACAACATAAGCATAGAAATGATGATTGAAATACACCAAAAAAAAATTGATGTACTTTGGCTGATACATCTAGTATTAAACTTCAGATAAATAAAATTTAATGTCAGCTATAAACTATGGTTGAATTTGAACTAAGAAAATAAAGAGACAAAACTAACAACTGCAAGACATTTTATCCACTCTACCACCTCTAACTTCCATTAGTATAGGATAATTAACAAACAAATAACGAAGAGGTTAGGGAACCTCTGTGGGTTAAATCGTTAATTCTCCACACTAAGACGTCATAGCTCTGCTACTCAAGACATACAATTATTATATCACAGAAAAGAACCCCAAAATGGATTCTTCAAGGTGAGCCAATAGGACATCAAGAGATAGACCAAGAAGAAGACAACAGGATAATACCTATAGTTTGTAATACTTGGGAAACTAACCAGAAAGTGTAATGACTCTTGCTTCTGATAGGTCCCTATAGGGGAGGTGCCTGAAGTCCCTGCTCCCATGGCCCTTCCAAGAATAGTGAGCAGAAAAGATGGATGAATATCACACTGGTAAATTTTAGCTCATTGACTCATAATAAATTTTACTCCAATGAAATAAACAGGGAATTTCTTTTATTTCACCGTTTACTGTCTTTATTTCAGTAACATTTAAATATTCTTCATGCCTGTGATATGGTGATTTCTTGTGCTTGGAAAGAACATGTCAAGGTAGGTGGATTCGTAGTCATGGCCAATGCCAGTGATACATGAAAGATACTCATGCTAGGGACACATAAAGGGTACCCATGCCAGTAACACATAAAAGACACCCAGTACACTATTGGAGTGGGTGGTGTTAGGAAGGGCATCTAGTCATAGAAAACAAGCCAAAACAGATTGGAGTCTGGTGCAACTCTCTGGCTTTAGTAAGTGGAAACTGAAAGAAGCCCAAAGAATGTATATATATTTGTGTGTGTGTGTGTGTGTGTGTGTGCATGCAGATGTGTGCACGCATGTGTGTGTATCTTTGTGTTTGTCCCCTACCACTGCTTGATAACTCATGTTGATTTGCATATATCACCATAACTTAATGGCAGAAGAGACTGATAGAATAAGTACCAGGCTTAAAAAGAATAGGTACTAAGTTCAATTCATTCAAGTAAAAATTCTTCAAGGCAGTGCCCCGACATAGTCATAGTCCAATGACTAAAATAAGTAAAAGATAAAAGATACTCTACATTTAGAATATCATCATCATAATCATCATAATAATCTTCATTATTGTCATCATCATAATCATCATCACTTTAACTTGCAATTTCTATGCTTGCATGGGTCAGATGAAATTTGCTGAGACAGATCTGCAATGGCTGGAGGCTTTTCTAGTCACCAAACCTCACTTGTTTCTAAATGAGGTAATATTTCCCCATAACTGGCTACGTTTCCATGGAAGATTAGAAATTAATGATACCTCCTGGGTAACAGGAGGTATCATTAATAACACTGAAGCAAAATAACACCAAATATATAGTGCGTGTGTTTTTATTGGCTAAACTGGCAAAATGACCATTCTGAAATATAACAATATCTGTTTCAACACACGACTTCACATAAAAAATCTTGCACAACAAAAATATATATATATATATGAAGCACTAATTTGCATATTCTAGTTCTTCTGATTATTTATATATAAGTATATGTGTGAGTATATATATACATATATATACACACATACAAACATATATATAATGTATATATATATATATATAATCTTATGATTAAAAGAAATACAAATCTTGTAGATACAGCTACCCAGCATTTCTGGTCAAAATAATAATTTTATTCCACCATTTACCAAATTTCTGTTTTTTTTATTTTGAGATTATCTTTACTCTCTTAGTTGATTAGGTGCATTTCTACTTGCTGAGACACTACCGCATAATACATATATGCATACGAACACATATATATATATACTTATATATTTGAATACATATATACATATATATATATATGCATACATATATATATACACACATATATATATATATGTATATATATATATATGGCACTGAGTCTACAGTGTACCATAGCCAGTGCATGTTTCCCCATTTCTCCATTTCTATCGTGTATTTCAAGACACCTGAGGAATATAGTAAGAATGGGTAACTTGGGTGTGTAAGTGGCATGGAGATTTTGGCTTTGAATAAATAAACAAATAAATTTTACTACATGTACTGAATATTTATTTCTCGCGTCTGTACATCCTAGAGCACATACATGCAGACAGATCGTGTTTGTGTATGTAAGTATAAATGCCCAAATATATATATATATATATATATGCATCACGTGTAGCTGCAATTGTGTGCTTTGTCTGTAGGCATTGCAAGTGAACATATGTGGGTGCATGTTCTAAACACATCGTAAGAAAATATACTTTGTAATTAACTAATATTACTTAACTCTGTGTGTATATAAGCAGGAATCTTCCAGAAGACATTTTCAGATAAGAAAATTGCTATTTCTGATTGTCTAACATCAAATGTGTCAGGTACTTATTTTTTTTATATATTTTTATATATAGATAGATATTTTTTTTATGTACAGCTATTTCTCTTTCATGTATCTTTTTTTTCCATTTTCTTCTGTCAATTACCAGTTCCTAATTGTATATAGTCTTGTATATAGCTGCTTCTGAACTAAATTATTGCAGACAGTCATATAATGTATCTATCTATCTAGCAAGCTTTCACCCATGCCAACGTTGCCATGGGTTAAGAAGTTCTGATTTACAACCATGTAATGTGGGGTTTCATTCTCACAGCACATCACTTTGGGCAAGCATCTTCTACCATAGCCCGAAGTTGGCCACTACCTAAGGAATGAAATAATTTATCCATCTGTGTATCAAATATCTATAGCTCAGGCTATCAGTCTTTTCATCTATCTATCTATACCTATTCTACCTAATCATCTATTTATTTGCCTGTCTATGTGTCAACTTATTTATCTAACTACATATATATATTCACATACACACACAAACACCTATCTATCTATCTATCTATCCATGTGTCTATTCATTTACCTACGGTAAGCATGTCTATCTCTATTCTTGGTTCCACAACCATTCTTTACCATTATTATCCAAACTAATAAAATATTCCTCTTATACCCCACCACCTTCAACTCCTTCTCTCTCTCTCTAGCTCCACTTCCACCTACCACCACCCTTTTCCTTTACATGATATATACCTACTAAAATCATCTCCTACATCTGACAACATTGTTTTACAACTTTACTTATTCAAATTCCCAAACTTTCCCTCCAAACAAAGATTAAGTAGATCTTTTGGAAGGGTCCCAACAGACAATCGTCATAGATAGCTGCTTATTGTCTGTAACAGAACACAGAAAATAAAACAGGACTGTGATAATAAAGGAGAATATGCAAATACTTCTATATATAAACTAATCGCAAATAAAAACACAATCACCTTTTTTTATTATCATCATTTTATTTTATTTGTTAGTTCATTATTATTATTATTATTATTATTATTATTATTATTATTCAAATGTATATTCAGTTATAGAGTCGCAGCAATATATTCACCATTGGCCATTGAAATGTAAATAAGTATTGGCTAAGTCTAGCTTTGTTATTTGTGTAAAGTCAGTTATATTTTAATATGTATTCATAACGTTTATAAATGTTTCTTTTATCAAAATTTTTTTCGAGACTAATTGTAAAAAAAAAAAAGTAAATAAAATTTTTAAAAAGTGAAACAAAGTAACTTTTATTTTTTTTTGTTATATTTTTTTCCTGTTGCTGTTTATGAAACAACATTGAAAAAAATCTTTTTTTAATTTTTTTTTTATGAATTAAAAGAAAATAAGGTTTCACAACTTCATACATTCCTATGAATTAGTTTAAATATTCTACCATAGATCTTGACTTCTAGAAGATTAATAATGACTTTGGAGATGCATTTAGAATTTAGAAACAGTAACTGCACCAGCAGCAGCAGCCTCAGCAAGAGGTTTCTCTCTTTGAGTGGAAAATCAAGAAAATATTTCTATTGAAGACCAAAGAGCATACATCACAAACAAAATGGTAGAATCAGAAGAAATTGGTGAGGTAAGATGTCAGTAAATAATATTACAATTAATTCAAGCTCAGGAATAAATGTTTTATGCCATGAGGAAGAAAAGAAATCTAATGTCTCAAACAAAATTCTTTTTTAGAGAGAGACTGAGAGATTACATCATCAATGAATTGACCATCGTTTCACCGATTGACCTGCAGACTTATTTGTATACAAAACCAATTTAGGATTGCCCACTTCACAATATATGACAATCTAGTTGATACTCAGTAGTCATTGCATATAAGGCAAATTTAAAAGGAAAACAAATTATAATAATAATAATAATCCCTTTGACTATCAGTACAAGGCCTAGAATTTTTTAGTGGAGAGGGTTAGCCAATTACATCGACCCCTGTGCACAACTGGTCCTTATTTCATATAAATGAAAGCAAGGTAGACCTCAGAAGAATTTGAACTCAGAACAGAAAGACAGACAAAATGTTGCTAAGCATTTTGTCCAGTGTGCTAACACTTCTGCCAGCTTTCCCCCTCATTAGTAATAATGGTTTCAAACTTTGACACAAGGCCAGCAAGTTCGGGGGAGTTGTTAAATTGATTACATCAACCCCAGCATGTAACTGGTGCTTATTTTATTGACTACAAATGGATGGAAGGCAAAGTCAACCGAGGTAGAATTTGAATTCAGAACATAAAAACTGATGAAATGCTAGTAATCATTTTGCCTTTCAAGTTAACAATTCCACAAGTTCACTGCCTTCATAATAATAATAATAATAATAATAATAATAATAATAATAATATAATAATAATAATCCTTTCTACTGGAAGCACAAGGCCTCAAATTTGAGAGAAAGGATTAAGTCAACTACATCAACCCAGTGTGGCACTGATACTTATTTAATCAAAGGCAAAGCTGACCTCAGCAGAATTTGAACTCAGAATGTAGCGGCAGATGAAATACCTATTTCTTTACTGCCCACAAGGGGCTAAACACAGAGGGGACAAACAAGGACAGACAAACGGATTAAGTCGATTATATCGACCCCAGTGCGTAACTGGTACTATTTAATCGACTGGTACTTATTTCATCGACCCCCAAAAGGATGAAAGGCAAAGTTGACTTCGGTGGAATTTGAACTCAGAATGTAGCGGCAGATGAAATACCGCTATGCAGTTTCCCTGGCATGCTAACAATTCTGCCAGCTCACCATCTTAATAATAATAACAATGTTGATTATTTCTACTCTAGGCACAAGGCTTTGAGAATTTTGGTGGGGAAGTGGGCTAGTTGATTACATCGGCCCTAATGCATAACTGGTACTTATTTCATCGACCCCAAAAGGATGAAAGGTAAAGTCGTCCTCAGCAGAATTTGAATGCAGAACGTAGAGGCAGACAAAATACCACTAAGCATTTTGCCTGGCATGTTAACGATTCTGCCAGCTCGCCCCCATAATAATAATAATAATAGTAATAATAATAATGATGATGATAATAATAACAACAGTGGTTTCAAGTTTTGGTACAAGGCCAGTAATTTGGGGAGAGTAATTATACCAACCTGAATACTTAACTGGGACTTATTTTATTCATCCTGAAATGGCAGAATTTGAACTCAGAACATAGAAAGCCGGAAAAAATATAGCTAAGTATTTTCTTTGACACTTTGGTTCAGTCATTCCATCATCCATAAAACAATAACAATGATGATTTCTCTATTTTCCACAAGGACAATGAATTAGGACACACTGCATAGTCAAGTTATTAAAAAAGTGTTAACATAGAATTGATTAAGCAGTATAATGTCCCTAGAATAGGGCTACCAGTTAAGCATCAATCTAGGAACCCCACAGATCCTAAATTAATCAGACTCTGAAAAGATAACCCACTCCCAGCTATCAATGCAACTAACAAAAGGATGCTGGGAGCAGGCCAGTTTATATGTACCATAATCACCACTTTCACTCAAATTTCAATAAATTTTACTGGATTCTAAATTTTCCTCTTCACCTTCTTCTCCAAGCAAAATTTACAATAGAGATAAAGACATGAAATGCCAACACTATTAAGAATGAATGAAAAGAATTACAATATATATAATAATGATTTTACAACATATGATAGCAAAACAATCATGTATAATATTAAAACATTTTGAAACACTGATACAGCACAAACAGCAAATGTAATAAGAAGCTATGAAATTTTATAACCATGCTCATGCATATATTTTAAAAAGGTGTGTGTAACATATATATATGTGTGTGTATGTATATATGTATGAATATATATATATATAAATATATATATATATATATATATATATGACTAAGGGTGTTAGAAACACCTACATCGCTGGAAATAAATGCTCTAATGCTGCAGTCAAACCACGTAATTGTATACATACAAACAGGGTTTGTAATTGCCCGGTTTAGCTCTTATTTTGAGCAATGTAGGTGTTTCTAACACCCTTAGTAATATCTAATGGCAATTATAGCTTTCCTTTTGGTAAAACATTGCACATTACTGCCTATACTGCCATGTGTCGGAAGTAAAAGAATTTGAATAACACCTGCATTTAACTCCATTTATATATCTATTATATAAAATCCATTCTGTCTGTTTGTGTGTGTGTCTTCTAGGATCTCGGGTATCCTCCATCCGATTGCACTCAAATTTTACATGTAGATACCGACAGTATCAGAGCATGTAGAAGTCTTGAAAAATATTACAAAAATCGATTCCAGGTGAGAATGCAATTGATAAAGCCGTGGGAATGTGCATTTGTACACACAAGTACATCAGCTGTTGCAATCGATACTATGCATACGTGAGAAAAATGCACATATAGTTTGCACAAAAATATCATCATGCTTTTCCATCTAAATTTACCTCGAGCTAACCCATTTGGATGCATCGTTTTTGTCCTGCCTTTCTTCCGTCAACCTGTACATAACTGCACCTTCCATTTTTTTTTTGTTTTTGTACTGCTTAAAGGCACGTTTCTTTCCTGCCAAGCTTACTGTTTAAACCATATTTGTGTTCTCCCAGTCAACAGCCTTATCATTACTGCTACTTTAAACTCTTCAGTTGCATATTTGTGTGAATAAAATCGTTTTTCTTTGGAATAGAAAAGAAGTCTATTTTTATTTCTTCTTTTGCTGGTGTCTCAAATTTAGGTTAAATAAGTGTTTCTCAAACGGGAGGCCTATGGGATGGTCGGACAATTTGTTTTGAGAAAATTTGGTTTAAATGTTTGACAACTCAGCACCATCCATTGGACGTGGGGGTGGGGCGTTTTGTTCGTATATATATATATATATATATATATATATAAATATATATAAACCAAACTGGACAATCAATTCATAAATTATTTCATGAGGTCATCTTACACATGTTTCAGTGAAGATTATAGTTGGATTAAGTAGTCTGGGCCAGGTAAGTTTTCTACGTCTTCACTTCATCAGAGTTTCATGAAAAATCTCTAGTTGGTTGGTTGATATGCATATGTGTGCATGTTTATGTATGTATGTAGGCATATGATGCATATGTACTCACATGAGTTCCCAAACGCAAACATACACACTCATGTATATGCACATTATCGTCATTTAATGCATGTGTTTGCGTGTGTCTATGAATAGTCAAAATGTGTAGGGTGAATATATTTTTAGAAATATAATATATACATATTACATTTTATGCTACTAAACTTCATGCTAAATTGTGCATCATTCAAAGAGATATGATTTGAAGGAAGATTTTCTTTGAAATGGTAGTTTCATGTTATTCTTTATCAGTGGTAGCTTGATGACAATATTCACATGTAATAATATGTGAGCAGAAGAGGTCATGTAACTTGTTTATATACACATAACCCATGCCAGCATGGGCAACATGGAGGCACATGGCCTAGTGGTTAGAGCAGCGGACTCACAGTCGAGGGATTGCGGGTTCGAATGTCAGACCGGGCAATGTGTGTGTTTATGAGCAAAGCACTTAAGCTCCACGTGGCTCCAGCAGAAGATAATGGCAAACTTCTGCTGACTCTTTCGTCACAACTTTCTCTCACTCTTTCCTCCTGCAACTTGCAGCTCACCTGCGACGGACCGGCATCCTGTCCAGGTGGGAAACCTATATACCAAGGAAACTGGGAAACCAGCCCTTATGAGTCAGGCATGGCCCAAGAAGGAGTAAGCAAACAAGCATGGGCAACAGACGGTAAATGATGATGATGAAGAGTGCACATATACATATTTGCATATATATATATATACTCACACACATGCACACACACTTATATATGGTTCAAGGAGTGCCCACAATGTGGTGCAATACTACCAAGAGTTTGCAGTGTGACCCACGAATTCCTAGATTGGTTGTGTTTTGGTATTTCTCTGGGGTCATGTTTTTTAGGATACTCAGCAACCAGTTGCAACTGTTACAGTTTGTCAGGAGTACACTATACAGTGTAGAATAGAAGGCTTAGATTAAAGCTATTCCCATGGTACAAGGAGTGTATGGAAGGGCTTGTCTCCATAATACTTTGTAGCAGAGGAAGTTAGCTAGCAAGCTGAACAGAGAGTATGGAAGCCACCACTCATTGATTAGCTGTTTGTACAGTGTCCAACACAGGGAGCACATACACAATCTTTATTGGTTACAGGAAACCCCTAATATTAAGGAAATTAAGTGAAATAATAAATATTTGCTAAGCATATTTGCTCAATATAGTTTTGTTGAGAAAAGGTAATTAAATATGCCTATATCTATGAGACACCAATGCTGAACATGATCTGAATTTTCAGTGATAGGTATGAGGGGAGAAAGAGAGTGGGGAGAGAAAGGAGAGAGAAAGAGAGAGGGGGAAAGAGAGAGAGAGAAATGGTTGGTAGGAAGAGTACAAGAGATAGAAGCATATGAAGTAATAGAAAGGGACAGACAGAGAGAACAGTCATTCATATAACTGGTTGTGTTTGCAAGGTGTCCAATAGAGAGATCATACACGCAGAGTTGTGGTAGATAAGGGAGACCTTTAATAATATTAATAGATTAACAGAAATAAGACATACACACTTCATTTACAACTTATCACACTTGCTTCCTGTGGCTTCCTTAAGAAATGAGGAATAACATACAACATTTATGAATCGTCAGAGCTCATCATTGCTGATTATCCGGTGGAATGAATTTTCAGATGAATCACTGGGGAATGGGGAGAGAGAGAGACATGTGGACAACATGTGATTAGTGCTTTTATTTACACACTAACCAATGGGGAGCATGCACATAATTTTTAGTATATGTACACACACACACACACACACATATATCCTGCTGATTGATATGTTTCTTCTTTTTACCTTTTTCCAAAATACACATACTCTTCAAACCTCAATTACTTCAAATGCAGAAAATATGTCAAAATAAATTTAATATTTTGACCAGTAAACACTGGGTAGCTAAATTTTACAGGGCTTTTATATATTTCTTATTTATGATGATGATGATGATGATGATGATGATGATAAATAGCTGTAAATGAAAAGAGATGGAAAAGGTTGTCAAGAACCATAACTATTTCAAAAGTACATCAGATGTATCTTACATAACATTACAATTATCCTGCAACTGTCCAGATGTGCTTTTTCCTCGAGTACATATGACTTTTTACTTGGAAATAATCTGCTGCAGAAGAGAATGCTAAAACTAGGCTAGTAGAAAAAAAATTATAAAAACGGAAGTGGAGATCAGACTCAGCAAAAGAACCAAAAGAAGGCTTTAGTCATCAATTACCTTAGCAATATAGATAATCTCTTTAATAAGCATTTTGATATGCTTAGTATGCATACATCTACATAGTTTTTCTCTCTCCTTTCTTATATGTGTGAGTGTAGCCCAGTATATCCATGGGTGTATACATGCAAATAACCTTAAACTATCGCCTTATTTTTGTCATTTTTCTTTATATGTTTTTCGCTGTCTTTCTTTTCACCATATGAGCTTTTATTAATCATTTTTCATCAATACTATCATTGAACCCATGTATATATTAATGAGATTATAATCTATTGCACCTGCTACAAGAATTTGTGTAGGATAACAAAATGAAACCACACCCCTATCTATCTCACTAAGGCAATCAATGAGTAAAGCACACCATTGTTTCTTTACAAATATCATTCGCCACTCTTAATTTTTAATTTTTTTCTGCTAGCCAATTTTTTGCCATCTCCTCTGCAGCAGACAAAAAAACTTTTATGCACCTTTGCAAAAAAGCACACCTGGACATTTACAGAACACATGCACTGTTATATAAAATGCATTTCATGTGCTTTCGAAACAGTTGTAGTACTTAATAAACTCTTTTATGTCATTCATTTACAGATTTGATTACTGCCTCATAAGCAATGGTTGTTGCTTTTGAAATGGAGTAGTATAGGTCCTGTCATCTTATCAAAATTTTCTGTCTAATCTTGATATGGGATGAACAGTCTTTGATGCATTGATTAATAAACTTTATCGATCACTTATTGAGCCATCTGTGTTTTCTATTCTATACAAGCCAGGTTTATGTTGGTGACTAACAAACTACATTTTACCATGATCACTAAACCAATCATAAGCATTATGTATGTGTGCATGTGTGAGTATGAACGCATGTAAATATATTTATGAGAATATAAATAAATGTATGTATATATGCATGTATATATATGTGTATATATATATATAACATATATGTATATAAATAAACTAGTACTTTTATGTGTTACACAATCATCAGGTTTATGTAGTGACAGTCTTGTTCCACAATTGACAACATATATGTGTGTGGGTGTATACTTTTGCACATATTTGTATATATATATATATGTGCGTATATGTATATGAATATATATATCTATATATGCATGTATACATATATGTATATTTGTATATATACACACATGTTAGAATAAATAGACACCCCATAAAACATCGTTTTCTGTTTATTCTAACTCGTAAAGGTTTATATTTCTTATTAATTGACATTTTATGTTTTAGATTCTATATGTGACTGCTTAATCATGTCATGTACAAAGGAAGCTTTGGAACTGTCTGAATTTCAAAGAGGCCATATTGTGGGTCATTCTGGTGGTGGATATAGTCAGCATAAAATAGCACAAAACCTTGGGATCCCACTTTCTACAGTTAATAAAGTGATTGTGCAATTCATCAGAGAGTCCACATCACCTTGTCCAGATCAACCAGGGCTGTCTGACAGGACTCTTCTCTTTGCTAAGAGAAGTGTGGAGAATAATCCTCATTTCAAGACCTCTGACATAGCAGAGCAAGTTGATGGCAGTCCCAGAACAGCTGTCAGGTATCTCCACAAATTTGGTTACTATGGCAGAGCAGGAAGAAGAAAGCCACATCTTTGGCCAGCCAATATGAAACAGGGAAAAAATTGGGCCAGTGAGATGGTAGAGAAGCCATTAGCATTTTGGGTCACAAGTCCAGATTTGCTGTGTTTCCTAACAGTGGTTGAGTGTGGGTCTGGAGACTCTGTGATCAAGAATTTGATGTGAAAAGCTTGCAACCAGCAATGAAACACAGCAGTTATTCTGAAATGGTCTGGGTAACAATTTGGAGCAATGGTTGATCAGAGCTGGTGGAGTATGAGGGAAAGAAAAACTCAAATAAATGTGTCCATATTGCAGAAAGGACTCCTTCCAAACTTCTCGAGTGGTGAAATGATTATGATTAAAGAAGATTCTCTATTTGTGGAAGATGGGATTCCTTGTCACACTATTAAAATGATCCAAAGACAGCTATGCTACATGGCAGTGAAACAAGGGCTGTGACTATTGAGTATATCAAGACTTGAAAGAAATGAAGCCAGATGTCTTGGTCCCCCATCATCCCCTCTGTGAGTCCCAATGATTGTAGATCCTTTCTCACCACTTCATCCCACATCTTCCTGGGATGCCCTCCATGCCTTCCACATGTTACTTCTATAATTAGAAATTAGAACCTCTTGATGCAACTGTCCTCATTCATATGTATTACATAGTCATATTAATGCAGTCTTCTCTGTTGCACACTACATCCGATGCTACATACACACAGTGTATGTGTGTGTGTGTGTGTGTGTGTGTGTGCATGCGTGTGTATATATATAATATATATATATATATATATATTATATTAAATTAGAGATAAAACCACTATTAGGCAAATCAAACAATGAAAAACTTAAGCCAATACATAAAATTAATTAATTTATATTATTTTAAATATATATCAAAAGTATTAAAAGTTTAATAAAAGATAATGAGTAAAACACTACGATCGTTTCATGGCTGTCCAATTCATAATAATTCGAGTTATGGTTACAGTCAATCTTCAGGTAATTGAAATATTTATCTAAGCGAGGTTTAAACTTTTAATACTTTTGATATATATTTAAAATAATATAACTTAATTTTATGTATTGGCTTAAGTTTTTCATTGTTTGATTTGCCTAATAGTGGTTTTATCTCTAATTTAATATAACATAATAATTTACTATAAAATTGGATTCAATCCTAAATCTGATTTTTCCCTGTAAGTTTGGATTTATTCCCTAATATTTTATTATATATATATATATATATATATATATATATATATGTATGTACTTCATGATCATCATCATTTAATGCCTGTTTTCCATGCTGGTTTAAGTGAGGTCTAGAAAGCCAGTGGCTACACCAGGCTTCAATCTGATCTTGCAATGTTTCTACAGCTGGATGCCCTTCCTAATGCCAACCATTTCAAGAGTGCTTTTTACGTGCCACAGGCACGGGAGTCAGGCAGGGGACACTGGTATCGATGATGTTCGAATAGTGCTTTTTGCATGCCACTGGTACGGGAGCCAGTCAGGGGGCACTGGCTATATATATATGTATGTATGTATGTATATCATCATCATCATCGCTTAACATCAGCTTTCCATGCTAGCATGGGTTGGACAATTTGACTGAGGACTGGTGAACTAGATGGCTGCACCAGACTCCAATCTGATCTGGCAGAATTTCTACTGCTGGATGCCCTTTCTAATGTCAACTACTCCGAGAGTGTAGTGGGTGCTTTTACGTGCCACCAGCACGAGGGCCAGTCAGGCAGTACTAGCAACGGCCATGCTCAAATAGTATTTTTTACATGCCACCTGCATGGGAGCCAGTTCAGCGGCACTGGCAACGAACTCGCTCAAATGTTTTTTCACATGCCACCAGCACAAATGCCAGTAAGGCGATGCTGGTAACAATCACACTCGAATGGTGCTTTTTATGTGCCACCGGCACAAAAGCCAGTTAGCTGCTCTGGCAATGATCACACTCGGATGGTGCTCTTAGCGCTCCAATAGCTCGGATGCCAGTCATCGAATTTGATTTCAATTTCACTTGCCTTAACAGGAAGAAGGACAACAAAAATCAAGACAGAATGAGTATCTCAAGTCATTTAGAATATTTAATTAAGGTAATGTGAACATGAATATATATCTCCTAACTCAGAAGCCTACTATGGATCCCTAGTTCCAGCCTCAGCTGTGAACCTAACAACTGACCGACTATAGCACTTACTTGGCATATCTATTTGTTTAGATCACCAGTGAATTAAACTTATCATATTCTATGTGTGTGTGTGTGTGTATACATGGGTGGGTGTGTGTGTGTGTGTATATATACATGGGTGGGTGTGTGTGTATATTTATGTGTGTACGTGTGAGAGTGTATGAAGTATGTGTGCATTTATATACATAAATGGGTAACAGGAGAGATGCATATGTATGTGCATAAGATAGACATTTAGATATGTAGGTATATACCCAATAAGCTTGTGATCTTCAGAAATTTTAACACTTAAATGCTAACATACTTCTGGGAACATTTTGTGTGTATGTGTATATGTGTGTGTGTGTGTGTGTATACATAAATTTATATATATTTGTGTGTGTGTGTGTGTGTGTGTGTGTGTGTGTGTGTGTGTGTGCAAAAACGAATTATCAGAAAATATTCATTATAATTATGTAATATCTCACATCTTCATATAACAGAAATCATTACTGATAATTATGGCTTGGTTCCTGCAAACATCTTTAACTGGAAGACGAAGCTTTCCAAGACAGAAAATTGCAGAAGAAACAAAATCTAACTATGCCATCTCCAAAACCACCACTCTCAGGGACACCACCACCACCACCACCATTACTCTCCATATAAATGCCAACACGCTAAGAATATTCTAAGGAAAAAAATGTTATAAATCCATAAATATATATACATATATATATGTGTGTGTATAAATTAATAAGAATACAAATAATTTTGATAACATACGCTAAAAGTATAGAGTAGGTATACCACCACCACTGCCAAAAAAAAAATTAATAAAATTTATTTAAAAAAATGAAAAATATATTCATGAAGGTAAAACTGATTCGATGAAAAGCTTAAAATATTTAGGAATTTCAGTGTGCCAGGAAAAATAGTTTTCATGTGACAGGGATTACATATGCATAAATGCACACGCACACATATATGTATATATATTCTTATGTGCATATACAGACACACAATCACATTCATTTACATGTATGCGTAATATATACACACGCACACACATTTATATACATACATATGAATATATACATGCACATACATATATGTATATATATTCTAATGTGTACACGCCCACACATTTATATACATACACATACATATGAATATATACATGTGCATATACATATATACATATATACACACATATGTATATGCACAATCATACACACACACACAACACACACACACATATATATATATATATATATATATATATATGCATATAAAATATATAGATATATATATATGTTTATATAAGTGCATAACATTATATATATTATCATCATTTAATGTCCATTCTCTATGCTGGCAGGAGTTGACAGTTTGACAGGAATTGGCCAGCTGGAGAGCTGCCCAGGTTCCATTTGTCTATTTTGGCATGGTTTTTGTGGCTGGATACCCTTCCCAATTCCAACCACTTAACAGAGTGTACTGGGTACTCTTCATCATCATCATTGTTCGACCGTGGTCGAGACAATGGAATTTACCATGTTGCGCCAGACTTCACGGTCCATCATAGCATTACGGAGGTCCTGTTGCTGGATGCCTGTATCCCTGGAGATTACATCAGGGTAGGAGAGTGTGCGCCCTCTGGTGTTGCGAGTAGATGGCTTCCAGAGGAGAAGAGTAGAAATTACTTCTTTTCCAGCTCTACAACAATGTCCAGCAAACTGGACTCTCCTACCTTTCACAAGAGATGACACAGGTGGTAATTTCCCATATATTTGCATTTTGGTTGGATGGCACTTCCACGAGAGATTTTGAGCTCTCATAAGGAGGCGAGTGTAAGTTCCATCCAACCACCTCTCAAGCTTCTTTGATAACGTCCAGGTTTCTGAGCCATATAGTAGGATTGGTTCGACTGTGGCTTTGAATATTTCAAGTTTGAAGTCTCTACTTAGATTTGATGACCAGATCTTATGCATGTCATTACAGGCTGACCAGGCTATACCCTTTCTAGTTAGAAAGTCTTTTCCAGATGATGATAGTATGACCCAAGATATTTGTAATCAGAAACCATATTTAAAGTGCACTGTTGAGAGTGTGGATGATGCAATCACTGTTGGACAGGCACTTGTTTATGTATTCAGTTTGGTCTCATTAAGGTAAAGACCTACACAATTTGAGGCTTGTTCAAGAGATTGTAAAAGAGACTGGGCATTGGAGAGAGAATCACTGATAAGAGCGATGTCGTCAGCAAAGTCAGTGTCTGTCAAGTACTCAGCTGGGTGTCTGGAACTTCTTCTGGTTTTATTTCAAAGCCCTGCCAGAGATGGTTATCACTGACATACGTAGCACATAATCAAAACAATGATGAAAGAAATGGGGCGAGTGTGTCTCCCTGCAGTATTCCGGCCTCGATCGAGAAAGATGATGTTTCTCCATCAGGGGTTAAGATGGTGAAGACGTATCTGTGTAGAGGACCTTGATGGCAGAAATAATTTTGTCTGGTATCCCATAGAGCTTAAGGATTTCAAACATCTTGCACCTATCTACAGAATCGAACGCTTTAGAAAAGTCTACAAATACCATTGCAAGATCGCGATTAAATGCTTTTGATTCTTCAATAAGTCTGCGCAGGCATAGTATCTGGCTCAGCGTTGAGCGCCCATGTCTGAATCCATTTTGGTTCTTTCGGAGCAAAGGTTCAACAAAAAGGACAAGACGATTTAGGATCAGTTTGTTGTACAGTTTTGCAGCAATTGACATTAGAGATATGCCCCTGTAGTTGGTGACGAGGGACAAATCGCCTTTTTTGGGTATTGGAATGATTGAGACTGGTGCCAAATCTTTGGAGCGACAAAGGTGGAAAGTGTGTGGTTGCAGAGGTTAAGCAAAAGTGTGTGAAATCTATCATCCTTCCAAATCACAGCCGGAATGTTGTCGGGACCAAATGCTTTCGAGGCTTTTGTTGCTTGGTGGCTGCTGTTAGTTCAAATATGGTAAAAGGGGAGGTGTTGATGTCCAGCGTGTCTGATATAGGTACACTTGGGAGAGTGGGGTTATCAGGGATTTTGGCATTCTTCCCAAGGAGGTTTTTAAAATGGGTTGACCAATTTTCTAAACGCTTCTTAGCTGATCCCCTTTAATTCCAATTGATGACCCAGAATTTTTGCCTGATAGGTCTTTGATGGATTTCCAGGCGAGATGGTGTTTTTTACTAATGTGCTCTTTCGATAGTTTACTAATTTTCCATTGATAAATTCGACCTCGGCGTTCAAGTAAGCCTCATCAAGATTCTTCCTGGCAGCTATGAGTGGATCTTCAGTGACGGGGATGGAGAACGGTGGTAAGCTAGTGATATAGACTTTAGATGGTTTTCTGGCTTCGATGACATTGGGGAATTAGAAGGTTTGCTCTGGCCCCTACTCTTCCTTTTGGGAAGAGTAGCCAGTGCAACTTCCTCTGTTGATTTGATGAGGCTGCTGTATAACTTCCTCAATGTTCTCAGCATCTATTTCAGAAGTAGGACAGAGATTGAAATTGTTATAGACCTCAATAGTAATTGTTTGGACATATCGGGGTTAGATAAGACTTCCCCAGTCGATCAGTTAGATAAGACTTCCTCCCAGTACTCTTAACAAGGCACCGGCACTGGCACTTTTACATGGCACTGGCATGGGTGCTTTTACATGGCACCAGCACACACACACACATGCATAAACAATATATACATCATCGTTATTTAACGTCTGTTTTTCATGCCGGCATGGGTTGGATGGTTTATCAAAAGCTGACCAGCTGAAGTGCTGTTCAGGCCTCACGTTTGTTTTGTCATGGTTTCTATGGCTGCATGCCCTTCCTAACACCAATCACTTTACAAAGGGTACTGGATGCTATTACACAGCACTGGCATGGGTGCTTTTTACATGGCACCAGCACTTATGAACCCACAAGATTAGGGATGCTCAGCTGGAGAGGGTTGCAAGGATGAGCCTCTATGCAAGAGCAGCCATGCTTTTACTTAGCTTGATGTGTCTTTTCAAGTACAGCAAACTCCCAGATGTCTTGGTCCCTTGTCATCTCCTCTGTGAGACCCAAAGTTTGTAGATCCTTTCCCACCAATTCCTCCCACATCTTCCTAGGTCTAAGCCTCCACATGTTCCTTCTATAATTAGAAATTAGCACCTCTTGATGCTACTGTCCTCATTCATATGCATTACATAGCCATACCATTTGTCATCACTGTTGCACACTACATCTGATGCTACATACACTCAGTTTTTCTCTCAGACCACTTACACACTGTCATATATGCACACTGACATTACCCATCCAGCAAAGCATACTGGCTTCATTTCTTTCAAGTCTTCACATATCCTTAGTAGTCACAGCCTTTGTTTCATAGCCATGTAGCATAGCTATCCTTACACAGGCAATGTGGTACTTTTGCATTTGTAGCAGTTGGCTATAATGCTGCTACACCAATCATTGACCTTCATGGACAACCTGACCAGGTTATTCACCACTCCCCCGGGGATTTTAAACATCAATTATTTTAATTTATACATCTATACATATTATTAAACTATACATGTTATTAAACTAACTCCCAAAGTTTTTTATTTGCTCTCTGTTTATTTCCTCACATTCCTTTCTGTTGAAGAGCATAGGCTCAAAACATAAAAGACTTTCTCACCTTCCTGAGCATCTAACTAATATACCTGCTTGCTGTTTATACTCCTGTCTTCAACTTTCGTTTTTCTGTAAATTTCAACTATATATATATATGGTTCAAATTTACAGAAAACATGCGACAGGTGAGGGAACAACATATATATTCAGGAGTGAACATTCCATCTTAAAGATACCATATTTGGTATTAAGAGAATTTTTGTAAGGAGAGATCAGTTAGTCATATTCTTGCCATATTATTTACCATTTTCATTATTTTAATGCCAACTTTTCCATACTCACATTGGGGGGACAAACAGACACATATATACATACACGACGGGCTTCTTCCAGTTTCATTCTACCAAATCCACTCACAAGGATTTGGTCGGCCTGAGGCTATAGTAGAAGACACTTGCCCTAGGTGCCATGCAGGGGACTGAACCCAGGACCATGTGGTTTGTAAGCAAGCTACTTACCACACAGCCACTCCTGCGCCTATATATATATATATATACACACATACAACAAGCTTCTTTCAGTTTCTGTCTAACAAATTCACTCATAAGGCTTTGATATATATACATATATATACTGCTATATGTACACATATATATATTTCTCTATATATGTATTTGTGTAGGTATATATAACCCATAATTGTATGGAATATGGGCTCTAATTATTGATGATGATGATGTGGGGGGGGGATTCCTTTGAGCCTACGTATACATGTTAAAAAAAAAAGCAAATCTTCAACATAATTAACATGTGATACATATGTACATAGCATGTAACTAAATTATACATCTGAAAATGTTAAAAATTAGGTGCTGCAACATACCCATATATATATTGTATATATCTGTATGCAAATCTATATAGATCTATATGTATACACACTGATATATATATGAATCAACTTCCTCATCGCCACCACTACAGTCATCCTCTTCCTTATGATATTTCTTTCCCAAGCTGGCATGAGCTTGAGAGGTCTTCTCCAGCACAGCACCTCATCCATTTTTCCTATCCTTTATCATCAATCTCTGTGATGTTTAAGCTTTTGAGATCAGGCTTCACTTCTCTCCCCCCCCCCCATGTCTTCTTATAGTCGCCTTTATTCTTTACCTAACTGTCAGCAACCATCCACATCACGTGTTCCAATCAGTGTTGCCTTCTTCTCTCTCATACACAGCATCTGCTTCTTCTTAAATCAAAGTTTTTTCCTCAGTTCAATTGTGCTCATTTGTTTATGTATGCTAATAACACATACCCAGCAGAGCAAGCTTGCGACATTTCTTTCTAGCCCAGGCATATCAGCTGCATTATAATATTCATACACACACACACACACATATCTATATACACACACATATATCTATATACACACATACATGAACACACACATACATGCACAAAAGAAGTGAATGGATTGTTAACATTGGTGAATGGTTGTAATAGTAATGTGTGTTGTTGACTATCTATTTGGTTGGATCACTTTTTCTTCTGTTTTCTCACTGAACACACATATATCATCTTCAATGAGAGAGTCCATCATATATACACATACATTTATATATATAATATGGATTAACTGAATGACAATGTAACAAGAACTGCATAATCAATTTCATTAGCTTACAGCTGTTTTTGCTATATGAAGCAGTGTAATCGCAAAATGAACATTTCAGGTACTCAGTATTATACCATGTACACCAGGTTCTAATCTGATTTAGTATTGCTTCTACAACTGGATGCCCTTCCTAACACTAACCACTCCAAGAGTGTAATGGGTGCTTTTTGCGTGCCACTGGCATGGGTGCCAATTATGTGACACCAACATCACGTAATGATTTCACTTGGCTTGATGAGTTTTCTCAAGCACAGCATATCGCCAAAGGCCTTGGTCACTTATCATTGGCTCAATAAGGCCCAATATTTGAAGGGTGCTTTTTATGTGCCACCAGCACAGGTGCCTGTTAATTAACATAGGCAAACTGTCTAAACCATGCCAGCCTGGAAAGCAGATGTTAAATGATGATGATGATAGTTTCTGAAGAGTATGAATACTGAATTCTAACAACAGGCTATTAGCATCACATGCTCCAGCATGGCTGCAGTCAAATACCGGAACAAGTAAAAGAAAGAATATCTGTTGTGGTGGATGGATCTTCTTGGATATAACAATGTGCCACATATCTCAGTCCTCTGTCATCTCCTTCAGATATTTTGAGATTAGCCTTCAATACATCATTCCATGTCTTTCTAGGTCTCCCTCTTCTACAGGTTGCCTCTACTTTAAGTGATTAACTGACTAACATGGTTTCCAAACAGTGACAATACAGGTCCAAGAAGAATTGTCAGTCTAGAGCAGTGATTCTCAAAGTGGGCAGTACTGCCCCCTTGGGGATGGTGGAAAGATCCAGGGGACGTTGAAGAAAAGTTGAATGATAATGGGCCAAAATGGGGTGATAGAATTAAAAAAACAATATATTATTAGTTTAATTAAGTTTAAGTTTCCTTTGTGAAATACAGTTGTTTTGAATTTGTTGCAGAAAGTAGTCTATATTTGTGGTGAGAGAGTGAGGGGGTGCTAGGAATATGGCCTGAGTACCAAGGGGGGGTGCAGCCTGAAGGAGTTTGGGAACCACTGGTCTAGACTTATCGATGGTATGTCAATATCCCAAGAGGGAATGTCTCAATAAAAGCCTCTGAATACACTTTCTAATATGGTTGGTGTTACAAATGACACCAAGTCAAAGACAAATTGCCAAACACGGAACTTAGGAGTAAGAACTAACTTGGACCTTGGTCACTGGATCAAACGATTGCTAACATGGACAACAGACAGTAAAGTGACAGTGGGGATGATGAAGGCATATATGCACAACCACACATATACATATATATATATAAACATATTTATCTCTTTGGAGATATTGGCAATTTATTCTCATTTTCTCTCAGAAATACGGGTAGCAATGTAGTGCCTCTATAATATGAACCTGTTCTACCCCAATCTCTTCTCCTATCTAATATAAGGGTACTATATGGCTACCATTCCTTGGGGCTTGTAGATTTTGTGAGCTGCAGTGCAACCTAAATAATGTCAGTGGCACAACAAAGGCATCCAGTACACATTGGAAAGTGTGTTCGCATTAAGAAGAGCATCCAGATGTAGAAATCATGTCAAAGCAGATACTGGACCCAGCAGATTCTTGTTGAAGTCAAAGCATTCAACCTATGCCAGCATGGAAGATGGACATTAAATGATGATCACACACACACACACACATATATATATATATATATATATATATATACATACACATGTACATGTATGTGTGTGTATATGTATATGTACAAATATATATGTAATATATGTGTATATATATGTATATATGTATATATATATATATATGTTTGTGTGTATGTATGTATGATGCATGGCTGGATGCATATATATATATATATACATATATATATGCATGTACAGAGAGAGGGAGAGGGGGTAAGGGAGATTAACGCATATACACATCTATTCATATGTATGCCAACATACATATATGTCAGATCAAGGGTTTTTTTTATCATTTCATCTATTTCTTTCAAGGCTTTCTCTGAGAAACTCATAATTTTTTCAAAGAGATGATGAGATTATTCTTTATACATCACACACAGATCATTATTATTATTATTATTATTATTATTATTATTATGGCTGTTGTTGTTGATGTTAATTTTGTATTATCATTTTCATCATAAATATTAATATTTTTATTTTTAAATAAAATTATTAATATTGTAACAATTACTGTTGTTGTGGTTGTTATTATTATTATCATTATTATTATTATTTATCATTGTTATTGTTATAGTTGTTATTTTCCCTCTTGCTCTCTATGTCATTAACAAGTTTCAATTTACAGCAAAACAATTTTTATTTCTGTTTCCTTAACTACCCCACGCATTATTTTATTTATTAATTTTTTTTTTGTCACTTCACAATTTTAAATTCTATTAAATATCATTTTACAATTTCTTGTTTTCAACATTTATTTTTTTTTACTTTTAGATATTTCTCTATTCTTAAAAATTATTTTTAAAATGAACACAGTCAGACACTCTCGCACACACACAAACATTATATATATATATATATATATATATATATATATATATACATATATATATATATTCTGTTGTTTTTTTTTTACTTATTTCAGTCATTTGACTGTGGCCATGTTGCAGAATTGCCTTTATAATTTTATATATATACACACACATATATAAGATGCATGTGTGTGTATATATGTACTGTATATATATATGTATCTATACACACAGACACACACACACACACATGTATATGTGTGTGTATAAATATATACAGGGTGTAATGGGTAAATTGTTGCCATTTTATATCTTTAATTTCATGCATGTGCATTGTTTGCTTTTTTTGTTGACTACACAGTATAGTAGAGTCAGTTGGGCACTGTCTGCAAAGAAAACAGCACCATAATGTAATTCACTCTACCAGAAATTTGGAAACAACATGCTGTACTACTTGGCATTTGCACTAGAAGCTCCAATACGAACATTTCAGAGCGTTTGGTGTCAATCTGCGTCCTCAAAGTAAATACCAAGTGTGATAAAAAGCAAACATCCAGTCAACATCATGGTATTTAGAATGATCACTAGTGATGGTGACATTATGCCTCCATTCATCTTCCCACCAGCCTCAGACTCAACAGAGGCCTTCATCAAGTGCCTGGAGGAGGTAGTACTGCCCTGGGTCAAGAGGCTGGCTGCTGATAGACCCTATGTTTTGAACGCACCGTTATTTAGTAGATGAACCACTATTATGGCATAACCCCAGCTGCAACTAGTTGTGTGCTGTCAAGCTCATAAGCATCAGCAGAGGCAGAGACAAATAACAAATACACACACATGCACATGCACACATGTGTATATAATACACACACACACACATATATACACACATACACATGCACACAGTTATATGATGGGGTTCTGCAGAATTCCAAATTCCATGGCCAACACTAAACAGTAGTAGAGAAACCTGCCCAAGATGCATTGCAATGGAAACAAGCACTAAGTCACTTTGCTGAAGAATATACAGTTTTAACACAAGCCATGCATCTCTCTTTCTCTCTCTCTCTCCTCTCTCTCTCCTCTCTCTCTCAATATGTATGTATGTGTGTGTGTGTATACATACATATGTGTGTGTGTGTGCATGTACATACAAATATATGTGTATGCATGTATGCATATATATATATATTTAAACATGGATATTCAGTCCACATATACACCCGCAGTTACATTTATATTGATATGGACAAACACACACACATACACGGACACAATATTTTTGTGTGTGCATATATATATATATATATACACACATACATGTACACATACAAGTTCTTTTTTAATACTATCATCAAATTGTTGTAAGTGTTCATTAAAAATAAATTTACTCTCTGTTTATTAAATTTTCATGAAAATATGAAAATTCTTAAAGATGGTTGGAAGGGAAACAATATGGAACAGATTTAAAGGACAATAACTACACAAAAGAATAAACCTAATTCGTTACCATGGTTATGTACTGGTTGTAGGAGTAATGGTAGGGAGAGAGAAAGAGAGAGAGGCAGAGAGTGAGATAATGAGAGAGAGAAAGTGAGAGAGAGAGAGAGAATATAAGAGAAGGATAAAGAAAAGAGGGAAAGCGAAGGAGAGGAAAGAGAGAAGAGTGTGGTTAAACGTGAGAAAAACATGGAAAAGAAAATGTAATTGTTATCACTGAGAATTATAATCTTATAGAATATGTCAGGTATAGGAGAAATGTATGTGCAAGAAGATATATATACATGTGTGTGTGTATTTATATATTCATAGGTATATATATATATATATACACACACACACACACACACATATATATATATACACATATATATATACATCCACATATATATATACATACACATATATATACACACATATGTATATATACATATATACATACACACGCACACGTAAAATCACATAACGTATGCATGTATGCATCTATGTATGTACATACATCAATATATACATATCTATCAGCTTGTGTGTGTATATGCATACATTATAAATATCCATGTGTATGCATAGCCATTTATACAGACATCATATATATATCATCATCATCCATTAACGTCCATGTTCCATACTGCATGGATTGGCTGGTTTGACAGGATCCAATGTATCCAATGTCTGTTCCAGGATGTTTTCTGCAGCTGGATACCCCTCCTAACTCCAACCACTTTACAGCATGGACTGGGTGGTTTTTTCATTCCACCTGTACTATTGAGGTTACCATGAATCCTAGGGATAAGGTGGTCAGCAGTTTCATGCTAAGGGATGAGGGGATTACTATGAGAAAGGTGAGAGGTTGAACAGTTTCTTGTGGAGAGGTCTGAACGGCTACTCACATCTAGTAAGGGAAAGAAGGGGACAGGATTAGAAAATGATCAGGAGGAAATGTAAGAGATAGATACTGAGGATCAGGTGCCAAGGTGTTCTTCACAAAGATTGGTTGAATAGATTTGAGTGTTGGTTAGCAAGATTGTATGAGGGGACTGGTGGCAGAGAAGGGGGAGTAGCAAGAGTAGCGAGATGATATAGCCACGAGGTAGGGGTAGGTATGATGTATGAGGACTGAGGAGGGTAACTGTAACATAGGTGGAGACTGAGACTGCCAGAGGTCCTGGTCCTTAGTCATCTTTTATCTCAGGCTCAGGGTCTTAAGGTCAGTTTTGACCACTTCATCCAATGTCTTTCAGGGTCTTCCCCTTTCACAAGTTCCAGCTACACTGAGCAATCAGCACTTAGCGCAGGTGTCCTCATTCATATGCATCATATGTCCATACCAGCATAGTCCTTTTTCTTGAAGACAACATCTGATTTCTCTTATACCCAGCTACCTTTTATACTAATTCTTTCATCCACATTCACACTGCACATTCAATGGAGCATGCTTGCTTTATTTCTCTCCAGTCTTCTCAAGTTATCTGCATCCAAGGTCCATATTTCATTGCCATAAATTATTGCAGTTCTAACACAAGCATCTTACAATCTGCTCTTCAATGTTAGTGAAAAAATCTTTGTGGCCAATGGTGGTAAGTAGCTCCCTGAACTACTATACTTTCAGGCTAACCACTCCTCTTACTAATTACATCTCCTAGGTATCAAAAGCAATCAACTACTTCTAATGAGGCATCTGGGCAATTAAGAGATTCACTTTATGGTGTACTCTTCAGTACTACTCCAGTGCATCTATCACATATGAAGTTTACATTTTCAGATAGTCTTCCAGTGATTTCATAACATCTTTTGTGTGTCCATAGCTTACATTGAGTACAGTATATGAAATTCAAGCCAATCCGTTTTCTATATACTGAGCAAGGTCATTTCTCTAAGGGTATCTGGGTCATGTTTTCTTTCCTACTTACTAAAACCCTCAATTTCAGATTTAGCTTCCATGCCTGTAATTTCTTCTCTAATTCTTTTGTAGATTCGGCTATGACAACTAGATCATCTGCATCTCGGAGCCCCATGGGCAGTTCACCTTAAAATCCTCTGTGATGGCTTGTAGGACTATGATGAATAGGAGAGGACTAAGGACTGAACCTTGATGGATTCCTACTATCATGCTGACTCACCACTGAAGTCATTATCAGCTTTCACTTCATTTACTGCATCTTTGTACATAGCACTGAACCACCTATGCAAGCCATTCATTTGAACCTAGTTTCCTCAGAGTCCACCAAATTACTGAACAGGTTACACTGTGAGATGTTTTCTTAAATTCAACAAAAGCCAAGAACAGCAGTTCATTTTTAGCCAAGTATTTCTCTTGCAATTGCCTCAGTAGAAAGACTGCATCTGAGGTACCTTTTCCAGGGACAAAGCCAAACTGCATTTCATCCACATTTATTCAGTCTTTCTCTATGTCTTTCATAAGTTGGTCCAGAAGTTTGATTACTCTATAGTTGCTATGCTACTCTTTAAGGCAACATCTTTGCCCTTATGGCAGTTTTCATAGCAATACTGCTAAGCAAGTCATCACCTCTGAATCACTTGATTAACTTATTCAGGTGGTAATCTTGTATCCCACTTCCCTAGATATTGTAAGCATCACTGCTGACTATCCTTCATGGAAATGCAGCTTTCCTCTTTTCATATCCTTGATTACTTTATCCACTAATATTTACATTATCTATCTATGACACATACACACACATACATACAAACACACATATATATATGTACATATATAACAGTATATAGATGTGTGTGCTTTTTATATATACACAGACACACATATACATGTGCACACAGACACATATATATAAGCACACAACATATACATATATATGTATTTATGCATGTGTATTTGTATGTATACATCTGTGTATGTTTGCATGCATGCATGTGCATATATAAATACATTACAAACACACTCACACATTTGCACTCACACACACACACAAAGAGAGAGAGAGAGAGAAGGAGGGAGAGGGTGAGAAAGAGAGACACACACATATATAAAAGTATTTTTCAAATTGCTATATCTGAAAAAGAGAATATCGGTACAAAGAATAAAATGTAAATATTGTAATTATAGTAGAATATATTCCATTCTGTATGAGAGAAAAAGAACAGCAGTAGTATGGAGGAAAAAAGAAATATGATAGCTAAGGAATTTAGATGACATAAATATATCAAGAAAATTGTCCGTTCTGTTTGGTGGGACTGAGTTTTCTTTGTCGTCTTTTGATTTTTGAAAATTCTGTTTCAATATGAAGGCGGAATTATGAAGAACTCCTGTGAAAATTGGCAGGTAGATAGGATGGATTTTGAAAGGACTGGAATTATAGACATTGCACAGGAAGATACGGAAGAACACAGCCATTAGCTGTTAGCAAATTAAAAATATTGAGACAATCTTGGACGTCAGGAAGAAGAAAACAAACTTCTTTGCATTTTAAAAGAAATATTTTTATCATTTCATATCCAATGTTGTTATATTTACCAGGATCAGCCTGTTAATGTTTTGGCAGAATTGTTTGACAACAGCTCAGTCCTGTCTTTGTTACAGCTAACAATCCAACCATGAGCATCATTTGAAAGACTGTTCCACCCATTGATTTCTTTTTATTGTTCTTTTACTCACTCACATAACTCCTTCATTATCAATCCACTTGATACTGCTAGTCATCAAAGAATACCAAGGTGCCTGATACTACCCACATTTGCATTCTTTCTTTTCTTCTTTCAATGGTTTCAGTCGTAGGAATGTAGCCATGCTGGAGCACTGTTTTAACTTATATTCTATTGGTTTTGTCATTGTTTTATGGAAGAGAAATTGTCTTTGATTGAGTTTGTAGCAGCTGATTCAGGATATTTATATTAAAATTTAAAATCATCATCATTTTGATATATCAATAAAAATACTTTTTTGTCATTTTACATGCCCAATCTAAAAAAAAACAATTATTTTAGAATTTTATTGAAACAATGAAGTGGGGAAATATTTTTAGATAGAAAGGTAGTAGAAGGTTGAATCTGGTAGGTAGAAGCAAATTTAGGTTCTTAACTCAGGGACGACAATATGTTACATATTAATTTATTTGTGCAGTCAGTAGAAGTATTGTGACTTGACATAACCACATGTATTAGTTTGTAAATGTGAAATATTTATCTCTAATTTAGGGACAAAGTCAGAAATTTTTAAGGATTAGGTTATTAGTCAATTTCAGTGATCCCTGCACTTGATTAATATTTTATTTCATTAACTGTTAGGGAAAGACGTAAGGTAAATTTGACCATGTAAAAATTTGAACCCAGAACTTAAAGAACTTGAAGAAATATAGCAAGGCATTTTGTCTGATGCTCAACTGATTCTGTTGACATTTACAACTGCACAGTATTGCACGGCTGTATAGTAACACTGCTAAGTTGTTCTGTGGGAACACTCTACAGTACAGTGATATCACAATATTGTACTGTGATATCAATATCATAGTACAATATTATGATATCACTATGTAATATACTATGAAGTCAATTATATCTATTCTAGAAACAGAGCTGGTGCTGTCTGTGAAAGGATGAAAGACAAGGTTAAGCTCAATGGTAAGGATGTAAATGAAGAGATTGCTAAGTAGTGCAAAACATTTTGCCTCTTACTGGCAAATCTGGCAATGCAAAGCAACAACAATAATGATCATAATAAACCTTTCAACTATAGGTACAAGGCAGGAAATTTTGAGGGAAGAGGCTAGTCAAATATATCAACTGCAGTAGTGAATTGATGCTTATTTTATCAAACTGGAAAGGATGAAAAGCAAAGTTGACTATGGCAGCATTTGAACTCAGAACAGAATAATAATAATAATTGTTTCTAATTCAGGCAGAAGGTCAGAAATTTGAGAAGAGGAATCAGTCTCCTCACTGAACCCTTCTTTTATTTTATAGTTTCTAGTCTCTGGAGAGATGAAAGGTTAATTTGACCTCAGTGGGTTTTGAACACAGAAAGTAAAGAGAATAAATACTGCAAGACATTCTGTCTGACACTATAGTGACTCTGTCATTCCATGGTAATGATGATGATGACAGAAAAATACGATGTTGATGATAATAATGATTAGGTTGATGAGATAATGAGGACAACATCGATGATGGTGATGATGCTGATAACAAGGACGAGAATAATGAAAAATGTGAGTGATGATGATGATGGTAATGACAAGGATGGAGATGGCGATGACCACGGCAACAACAATGACTATGTACATGATAATAATAATAATTCACTCTTACAAATAAATTCTGCCAGCAAGAGCCAGTACAAAATGACAGCTGAAGGGAGGGTCTGAAGTAAATATTATCATTACTAATAATAATAAAGATAACAATATTATATTTATGCATATCTGTTCTCTTTTTCTGTGTGTGCATGTATATATATATATACGTACACACACACACACAAATGATTTCAAACCCTATAACAGTTATTTCCAGCTATTGCTTGTAGCTGAAATTTACTTCAAACACGTAAGTTGTTTTTACGCTTCTTTTTTAATGTGTTTTTTTTTTTCCTTTTTAAAAAAGTATTTACTTTATTATATTTTGCCGGTTTTATTTCGCATTCTAAGAATGAATTTCTCCTGTGGGCAGAGTGAAGTTTTCTCTCTATGTTTTGTTGTGCATCTGTGCAGCAACAGGTCACGTTATGCAACTAGTATGTGTGCAAAGGAAATTATATTCTGTGCACATCAAAGTAAAGGAGTAAATGCATGCAACAGTTCTTTTTTTTATTTCCTTTTATTATATTTTTTTGTTCCGTTTTTTTTTTCCTACTTTGGAATAGGGATATTATCTGCTGCCTGGTGGTAACAAATGGACAAATTTACCATTTCTTTTGTTTTCAATATGCTCTTTCTCCAAAATGTAAAATGTACAACCACCTGACGCCATGCACTATCTACAATGCACGCGCACACACACACACACACACACACACACACACACAAACTTACACATGTGTAAATGTATACTCATACATACATATTTTTATGTATATATGTGTGTGTATATATATATATATATATATTTATATAGTACACACACATATATATGTAACATCCTGCTTTTAGGTTTACTCAGAGTAATAGAAGTGGTGGTCACAGAGGAGTGACAGACATAATAAAACACCAAAGCTAAATATTCTAGAGTATTTAGCTTCACCTCCGCAGGGTCAATAAATTGTTATTTGATGCCCAACTCGCATTCTTTCCAGCAGTCAAAGGGTCATAGGCCAATTCTGCCATTCATCCATTGAGAGAGTGATAAACTGTAATAAACTGAGTTTATTTCATTTAAATTCATGCAGTCTAAGGTATATATATAAATATACATACATATATATAGAGAGAGAGAGATGTATAGGTACAGAGGGCAATGGGTAGATATAGACATATATGTATATTTATATATAGAGTCTGATGGGTAAAGTGTTGCTATTTTATATCTTTAATTTCGGGCATGTGCATTGTTTGTTTTCGATTTTGTGGACTACACAGTATGGTAGCGTCAGTTGGACACTGTGAGAAAACAGCACCATTGTGCAATACACTCTGCCAGAAATTTGGAAACAACATGCTGTACTGCTTGGGATTTACACTGGAAACTCCATGTTTGGGTGTCAATCTGAGGACATGTACTAAGAGTGATAAAAATCATCTGTTAAAATGAGATGCCAGTGTTGTATTCATATTTGTGTAATTTAGACGACAGTTTATTCACTGCACCCTGTATATATCAATCTAGCTGTGTGTGTACAATGTACTGTTGCATGACGGTAAGACCAGCAAAATAAAGACTCCATCTGGTGAGAGGTAAATTATATATAATAGACATAATACTAATAGACATAATACTAATAGTTTCATATGTTGAGAAATGCCTCAAACATATTCATCAGGCACAAACCACATACCATAATGTACTAATTCAATTTTTTTGTTTGTTATATGTGTTTTGTACCTGATGAATTATTTCTCGACATATGAAACTATTAGTAGCAGTAGCACATAAAAACATGTACTGTGTCTATTAAATATATATATATTTGTAAAATCTATTTGCAAACTAAACGCGGTGGTCCCATAGAGGATGATGTTATTGTTGCTTTTAGACCCAGGAAGATATCTCCTCCAGCTGGCTAATGACACATTGTCTGTGTCCAATTAGTATTTGTGAGAGGAGGTCATATAATACATATACATATATATTTATATATATAATATACATATGTACACACATACATATATGTTAATATGTTTATACATAATATATATATGTACGCACATACATGTGTACACATATATACATGTAATAATATAAATAATATATATATATATATATATATATATATATATATATATATATATATACACACACATGCATTTATGGGTACAGGATGTCTCCAACATGAAATACAAAACCAAATGAGTTCAATACACAAACAATGAGAGAAACAAATGGAAAACAGGACAAGTAACATAAAGCATCGAATGACAATGCTCAAAATGAGGAGTAGATGGACAGCCAACAAGTGATGAAGGGTCGTTCTTTAGGTTACTTGTCCTGTTTTCCATTTGTTTCTCTCATTGTTTGTGTATTGAACTCATTTGCTTTTGTATTTCATTTTGTTTATTGTTGTTGATGTCCTGTACCCATATATGCATGTGTATATATATATATGCATATGTATGTATATATATATATATATATATAAATATAAGAGAGTAACCACTATGTGGTCGACTCTAGCACTAAAAATAGATCCGCTAGGTTTCAATCATATCAAAGGGAAATGGAATTTAATTAAATTTAAAATATTCAATCAAAATTTACATTTCCAGTGGTCTAACGTGCAAAAAAAAATTAGTCAAGAAGACTATGTATTAGTTATACGATATAGTGCATATTTATACACATAAGGAATCCACTTATGGTGAGATTCAACACATTATAGAAACACAAAAATAACAGATAAAATTCGACAGGAATAAATTTGGAAATGAAAAACATTTACCATCTCATACCCCTGACCAAATTGGTTTCTGATCTTCTTTTAGCAAGTCGGGGGAACTCGCAAGGTCTGATCTTTTCGGCGAGGTCCAAACTGGGGTTAAAACATATAAGACAGAAGACAAGCACTGCTACCTGTCTCCTGTTTATGTGATCTAACTTTTCAAATTTTTCTGCGTAATCGCAGTCCTGCAGTTCTGCGATTACACAGAAAAATTTGAAAAGTTAGATCGTATAAACAGGAGACAGGTAGCAGTGCTTGTCTTCTGTCTTATATGTTTTAACCCCAGGTTGGACCTCGCCGAAAAGATCAGACCTTGCGAGTTCCCCCAACTTGCTAAAAGAAGATCAGAAACCAATTTGGTCAGGGGTACGAGATGGTAAATATTTTTCATTTCCAAATTTATTCCTGTCAAATTTTATCCGTTATTTTTGTGTTTCTATAATGTGTTGAATCTCACCCTAAGTGGATTCCTTATGTGTATAAATATGCACTATATCGTGTATATATATATATATATAGATTATATTATTATTTGTCTGAACGTTACGCATCCATTTCCAATTAAGTTTATCTTTATATATACAAATACACACATATATATATATATACATATATACACATGTACATATATACACATATATATATATATGTACATATATACACATATATACATATATGTACAATATATATGTACATTATATATATATATATATGTGTGTGTGGTGTGTGTGTGTGTGTGTACATTATATATATAATATATATACTAAGCATAAGGGTTTAGCAACGAGTTGCCTTACACATACCGAATTAGAAATAGCAGTCAAAGGGTTATAGCTATTTCTTCTACTAAAAGGGAGATCTCAGTAAAAACAGCATTTGGAAGGCAGACACAACAGGTAAGAGAGAATGAATTGACTGCAATCTATCATACATTTTTTTAGTTTTTACTGAGATCTCCCTTTTTAGTAGAAGAAATAGCTATAACCCTTTGACTGCTATTCTAAATTCGGTATGTGGTAAGGCAACTCGTTGCTAAACCCTTATTGCTTAGTATTACTTAAATTTTCTCGAATGAGGCTTTTACATGCCCGAAGAACTTGGTGTAATTGATAATTTTTCAAATTAATTAATTTCACCCTTCATTATTACGGATAACTATATATATATATACATATATATATATATATATATATATATAAACTCAAGTAGTTTATATAGAAGACTCCAGTCTGGATTGTGTTCTCTGCTGAATTTAGAAACATGTCATAGAATGCCAGCTAATACTTGAAACTCACAGCAAAGCAAGAATTAATGGTTTGTTTTAGATGTTCTGTTAGCAAATTAGACAACCTGTGTACGATCTATCCCTCACCCATAAATATAGTATTTCATAGGTGGTTATAAACATCTTGTTCATGCTTCTAATATACTTAAAAAGAAACAAAAACAATTAGTTGTAACTGCACTTAAGATACTTATAAGAACAAGAATTAAATGTGCAGGTATTAACAGAATGTGAGCCATGTAAAAAGCTGATAAAGCATATTTTTGGTAAAGAGATCAGTAACTGAAGTCATGATTATACAGAGACTGATTTACATTAATACGTCAATACAAGGTAGGGAGGGTCATGTTTGGGTGCTTAAAATATAGGACTACTAAGACTTTTATCATCACCATCATCTTTTAATCTTTTCTACTCTAAGCACAAGGCCTGAAATTTTGGGGGAGGGGGCCAGTCGATTAGATCGACCCCTGAACGCAACTGGTACTTAATTTATCGACCCTGAAAGGATGAAAGGCAAAGTCGACCTCTGCGGAATTTGAACTCAGAACATAAAGACAGACGAAATACCGCTAAGCATTTCACCCGGCATGCTAATGCTTCTGCCAGCTCGCCACTTTCTATCATCCTTTAACACCCATCTTCCATGCTGGCATAGGTTGGACAGTTTGATAGCATTTGATGGGTTTGAGAGATACATCATACTTCAGTGTCTACTTTGGCATGGTATTTACAGCTGGATGCTTTTCACAATGTCAAACATGTAAAAGCAATATAAACAAGTGTACATTTTGCACCAAAAGTCAATACGGGAATACCTCCCATGGCATCTACTGTAGTAAAATTTTAACAACAGAACACTCACACTTAAGTGGGGATAAATATTATCTCTTGGTATTAATACTATTTCTCACACCAATAAACATTTCTTAACAATCTCAATGGCTAATCACAACTCCAGTGCCAGTTCTGGCACTGTTACTCTATATATTGTTTTCAGGTAGACAAGTGACTGTTATCTCTAGTGGTTGAGCATCCATCATTAACAAGACCGAGAAAGGTCAAAATCATGTGATCTGATGGTCTCAATACTGGAGGTAGCGGGTATTTATCTCCTCACTAACTATATAAATAAGAGTGCACTTTGCACCAGTAAGTGATATGAGTTTCTCTCAAGATACCTACCACAGTATAGTTTTTCCTAAAGAACATCCACTGTTAAGTGGGGATCAGTATTACTTCTCAGTATTAATATTGTCTCTGTTGCTAATATATATTTTACGGAGGCTACTGGGTGCTTTTCTCATGGCACCAGCACTAGTAAGGTTGCCATTTATCTTCCCACACGATCTCAGACTCAATGCGGAGGCCTACATCAAGTACCAGAAGGAGGTAGTGCTGCCTTGGGTCAAGAGGCTGGCTGATGGAAGATCCTATGTTTGACAACAGCACTCTGCACCATGCTACACAAGCAGGAGAATCCAGTCATGGCTGTCAGACAATTTCTGTGACTACATCACTCCTAACATCTGGCCACTATCTCCCCAGACTACAACCCCGCTTGATTATTATGTGTGGGGTACAGTTGAGTGAGGGACCAACAACTCCTTGTAACACCAAATATGAACTGAAGGCAAGGATTATGGCCGCATTCAATAATTTAAACAAGGAGACCATCCAGAAGAGTTGCAGGAAGTTCCGAAGTCGTCTGGAGGCTGTGGTTGAAGCCAATAGCGATTTTATTGAGTGAATTTGCTCTTTAATATTTCAAGATACTTTTATGCAATTTTGGTAAATATATCTGTTGAAATGAGATGTCAGTGATATCTTCATTTTTGTGAAATTTGAATGACAATTTATTCCCTGCACCCTGTGAATAACTCATACCAGACTGGAACATGGACATTAAAAGATGATGATGATGATGATGACGATGCTACATATATGTATGCACACGTGTGTGTGTGTGTTAATGTCACCTAGTCTTGATATGTGATAGTTGCAAATGAGTCTCACTGTTATTCAAGTGGTGTCATTCATTTCTTATGTTCTGTGAAAACATGTCAGACCATGGGGGAGATATTACCCTGCTTGGCAATTATAAAGTTTGGCAACAGGAAGGGCATGAGACCAGAGAAAACTGGCATCAATAAACACTGTCAAACCCATAGAAGAATGGAAAAATGGATGTTATGATGATGTCACACACACACACACACACAAATGTATGTATTTATGTCTCCTTAACAGTGCATCACAGAGACACAAGTCAATGTTGTCATTTCTAAATGATACTTGGTTTTCTGAATGTAACAGCAATATCCCCCTTTTCATTTAAATGAGTCTAAGAATGAATCATATTACTCTTTACAGAGCCTTCCAAGTGCTGGAAAAATGGGAGAAAGTAACCCTCAGATATGAGGCATCTGATCCTAATAGATCCTAAAACCTACAACAGAGTGAACCCTACTTGGAGTAAGGGACAGATGGTGGTGTTAAAACAAGTAAAGAATTATGCCTAAAGAATAACAAATTCTTGAGTCCCCAAAACAACACATACCTCAACGCTAATAAAAGGGTCCCCACAGTGAAAAAGATCAATAATTCTCCTTTCCATCTTAGTGCCAAAAGGCTGTTCAAAGACAGATGATTTGTAAAATTTTAAAATGTTATTTTAGAATTCATGCAAGCCAGTGGAGGTCTACATTGACAAGACTCAACACTGCAAACATATGCAAAAAAAAAAAAATGCTATATTAGAAAAAAAAAAAAGCACCTGATGTTTCTGCCAGAGATTTTCATTCATGTTTGTTAGTTTTTCCTGCTTCTAATGTTCCTCACTATTTTGTGGGAGATGTGGTGAATTAAGCAGAGGAATTGCAGAAATGGTAAAGTGCCAGACTAAGGAAAAACAAAAATTATTTCTAGTAATCTTCATATTTATTTTGTTTTTTAAATAACCATTTGGTGTTTTTTTTCAGCATTTATTTTGTTCATATTAATTAAGCAACATATATCTTATTCCTCTTTTTGGTTTTTGATTGCATTTAAGAGGAATTTTTTTTTTCTCTAGCCTCAAAAATGTTAGAGATTTTAGCTCCATCTTATTGCATTCTAAGTTCAAATCCCAGCGAGAGACGTTGGCTGTACCCTGCATCATTTTACAGTCAATAAAATAAGTACCAGTCAAGTACTTGGCACCAAATTACATCCAAACCACACCACTCAGTGTGCACAAATTATTTGGTTTCATGCCAAACATAAAAACCATTTTTCAAAAAAAAAAAAACATTTTCCTTTCTTTTGCATTTTTAAATTTTTTTATTATTTCTTAATAGATATGATGCACTGAATTCACAACTGAATGGTTTCAGAGAGGAAGGGCATCCAGCTGTAAAAAAACCACATGCTTCGATTAATTTTCAAAGCAAGAATAAACGAAACTCTAGAATCTGCAGTCATATGTATTTTTTGTATTTTTGCACTTTTACATATTTTAGAAGTTTTATATTTTTTGCATTTTGCAGATTTTTTTCACATTATAATTAGTTGTTATAAATTTAGTAACCCATATCTTTAACCTCCATCTATGCAAACATCGACAAATTAATGTACAAATAATTGAGGAATTTTAGTTTAGTTGTGTTTAAACATATAACTGTAAATGTATACACATGCATGTGTACATATGTGTGTATGTGTATATATAGAGAAACAGACAGACAGAGAAATACATACACACATACATATATGTATTTATGTATTTCTTGTGTGCGTGTGTCTGTGTGTAAATGTATCTTTAGGTTTCAAGTTTTTTTGTTTCCATTTAGTTATCAATTTAAAGATGCCTTTTGGGTTTTTTCTTATCATGAGAAGAAAATACAGAATTTGGAAGTAAACCAACGAATTTAAATATAATGCTTGTAATTCATTTTCTTTCCTGATATGTGTGTGTCTGGGTGGATAAATATAGTGGTTGTGTGTGTGTGTGTGTGTGTGTGTGTGTATGTATTTATGCATGTATGTAGATATATATATATGTATGTACATATACAGATATATATATATATATATATATATATATATATATATATATATATATATATATATAAAAATACACACACATATGAATTTAATTTGAAAAACACTAACTTTAGTATATATCATTATCATATAAATATCCACTTTTCATGCTTGCATGTGTCAGGCACAATATGTTGAGGCAGACGTTCTATGGTTGGATGCCCTTCATGTTGCCACATCTCATCTGTTTCCAAGCAACCAGACATGTTCCCCTGTGACCAGACATGTTCTTCATAGAAGATTCAAACAAAAAATATCACTTCTACGCCCATGATGGTCACTTTCAACTATCATGTGATGTCAAAACAAAGGTGATACATACATATCTATATATATGCATGTTTATGTTCATATATGTGTTTGCGTGTATGTATGTACACACACACATATATATATATATATATATATATATATATATATATGTAATAGAGCATTGTCAATTACAGCAATGTGGGTCCCAGCTGATATGATCAACAGAACAGCTTGCTCGTGAGATTAACATGCAAATGGCTGAGCGCTCCCTAGACACGTGTATCCTTAACGTGACAAGGCCACCCCTTTGATATACAGGTACTACTCATTTTTGCCAGCTGAGTAGACTAGAGTAATGAGAAATAAAGTGTCTTGCTCAAGGACACAACGCGACACCGGGAATTGAATTCACAACCTGTTGATCGTGAGCCGAATGCTCTAACCACTAAGCCACACACCTGCATTATATATGTGTGTGTGTGTGTGTGTCTGTGTGTATACATACATATGTTGGAAGCTCAACAGGGTCCAATCCACCAAAGCCCATTACCTTGGCTGTGGTTTCACTAGATACTATATAGGGACAGTGGGAAGCACAGTCTATTTATGCACATCAGTAATTAGATGATGCGGTATTTAGCCATAGAAAATCTCTCTCAATGAATTTCATCAAATCCATTCAAGCATGCGAAAGTGGATATTATGATGGTGATATATTTGCTAAGAAGGCTTCTTTCAGTTTCTGTCTTCCAAATCAACACGCATACAAACACACACGCACACACATATATATCATAAGCACAGGCATGGCTGTAGGGTTAAAAATGTTGCTTTCCAAACATATGGTTTCAGGATCAGTCCCACTGTATGGTACCTTGGGCAAGTGTCAGCTACTATAGCTCTAAGCCAATCAAAGCTTTGCCTTGTGAAAGGATTTGATGGTTAAAAACTGAAAGAAGGCCATCATATATATATATAGAGAGAGAGAGACAGAGAGAGACAGACAGACAGAGAGAGAGAGAGACAGAGAGAGAGAGAGACGAAGAGAGAGAGAGGAAGAGAGAGAGAGAGGTATGTATATATGCGTGTCTTTATTGTGACTTAACATGATAGTCGTAAATGATACTTTCAGGGGAGAGGGTAAGTCTATTACATCAACCTCAGTGCTCAACTGGTACTTATTTTATTGGCCCTGAAAGAATGAAGGGCAAAGTTGACCTCAATGGAATTTGAACTCAGAACGTGAAGATACCTGAAATGCTTGCTAAGCTTTTTGCCTGGTATGCTAACAATGCTGCCAGCCCACCACCTTAATGATAATAAATATTAGAGTCATACGAGCTGCATCTTTCATTTTCAATATTCTGCAGAAACACATTTGGCCAAGGGAAAATATTACCTTGTTTAGAAATATGGACAGGTTTAGGGAGAGGAAGGACATTCAACCGTAGAAAATCTGCCTCAATAATTTTCACCTAACCTGTTCAAGCATGGAAAAGTGAGCATCATGATGATGATGATGATGATGATTGGTGATGATTGATAATGATACATACACAATATGGGCTTCTTTCTGTTTCTGTCTACTAAATCCACTCACAAGAATTTGGCTGGTGCAGAATACACGCAGCACAAGGATAAAATTGAAGTAGAAAAACTGTTTGGGAGTTATCTGTGCTAACAAGAAATTCTCTCTCAAAGTGAAAGGTTGGTTATATAATGCATTTTTATGAAAGCATGATGATGCGTGGCATTGGAATCTGGTCATTAAATATGAAGTATGTGAGATGCTTGAGAGAAAATGCAAGGTCAGTAGTGGAACATAGATGAGAAGGGAGAAAAATTGGGAATGTGAAGAACTAAAATGGTAGAGTGCCAAAAAGAAATTTCGCTGCTCTGGAGGTGTGATGTGTATGGAGGGCATCAGTTTGATGAAATGTCAAGGAAGACATAGGAAGACATGGTAAAGGCAGAAGATCACAGGAGGGTGAATTCCAGACAAGAGGTTACAAGTAAATGGTGAGGCTGGACTGAAGAAAATCTCATGCAAACATTAAAACAGAAAAATTATTCAAATGATGATACTACTGTTGTTATGATGCTGCCATTATTGATGGTGAGGAAGAGGATTCACTACCTTATTACTCAGAGTTTTATTTCATATGCACACTATTCAGCCAATGTTACTGTTGTTACTGTCAGTAATAGTAGTAGAGGTAGTGGTAATAGTTGCGGTAATAGTAGAATATTGTAACCATGGTAACCAACACTGTCAGCATTATCATGAACACAACCATCACTATCACCATCATCATCATCCTGTCATCGTCAGCACTACCACAGTCATTAATATTAATGCTGTTCACAATGTTGCTATAATAATAATAATAATAATAATAATAATAATAATAATCATTATTATTATTATTATTATTACTATTATATTTTGAAGCAGATGGATGTCTCAAGAGACAGCCATGAAAAAATTGATTATTAACAAATTTTATAGGATGTTTAATTTTTATTTTCATTCTTTAATGTTTATATTTTTTTACTATTTTACAAACAGGGGACTTCGATACATTTGTACATCATTCCCAATATCAAGTCTGTCTTTTAGACATTTTATTTGCTTTCAAAAATATTTCATGTTTTTGCATTCTATTCAGTATGGTTTCTTCCTTGAGGGGGGCAGTAAGAGGTGCTAATAAGAAAGGAAGTAGCATTAGATACACCTCCATTAGAAGAAAATTTTCAAATACATTTCAAACTTACAAAAGCAAAAACATAAGAGAATTCCAAAAAAAAAAAAGAAAGAAAAGCAGAAAAAATTTTCAATGATCCACTCACAAATATGCAGACAATAACACTTTTGCACCCGAAAATGCAAATTTGCATGATATAAATAAGAGTACTAGCAATGAACAGCAGCATCACGAACTTGAGCTTTACTAACAAAAATACTAACAGTTCCTTTACAAATATTATGAGCCAAGAGAAGGTTTCAGACATGATTTGAATTCAGTTAAAAACAAAGAGCCATGGTAGCAGCATATTATAAAAGTGTCTGCCTTCTTGCCTGAGGAATTCTGGAATGAGGGAGGTAATATGCTTCCACTTTGCGTGGGCCAGGGGAAGTTTCTACATGTCTATGAATAATCACTCAAAAGAAGCTCTGAATGATGTATAGCATGACAGAAGCTCCATGATTAGATGTTGAGTATCTTCCCATAAGCTGATACTGCAATTCACAACTTGACATAACTCAAGTGTCACAGCAAAGAACATTGTTGGTGATTGACTCTTGGCTCGTCACTTTTTATGGCACAGTAAGGGCAAGTGATGAATATTGATGTAGTGTTATGGAATGAAATATGGTTGCTGGGTACATACAAAACCTACAGGTCAGGATGGCATCCACACCCTCAAAACCATCAAACAATCTTGTAATTATACCCTCATGTTGGGTGTAAGGGGAACAGTAATAAGGTTGGAGGTGCAGGATGATAGAAAGTTCAGCTGTTATGTGTGATAACAAGAGTCATTTGAATGATTTCTACCCAGAGGAACTGAAAACTTATAGGAAATGGGTAACAACAGAGGCAGCAATAAGAACAGCTGTTATCAGAGTTCTAGCTTTGAGGATAGCAAAAGAAATTGCCTCCTCCTCAGTGCCAGAAGTTGATGGTCAAGGATCCTTGTTCCTGGTTACAATGAGCAGTACCTCCCCATGATAGGAAGGAGACGGAGGATGGACATGGAAGTAATAACAGAGGAAGTAATAGGAAAAGATTTCAAGAAAAGACCTCTATCTCTTAAAAAAAAAATAATAATATCTCCCTTTGGAATACATGGAATTTTAATACCAACCAGCCTGATTCTGGCCCCTGGTTCTGTGATACAAAATTCTTGTTTATAAAGTGATCTGAATTAAAACCTGCCATCAAAATTTCAACTAGATTTACGTTTCAGACACCAAATTAATAAAGATAAAGTTATTCTATTGAATTCTTCATTATTTTAAAATTTAATTGAAATAATAACAGTGTATTTTGACAGAAATGTGCTAACAAAAGGGTTAAATAACCAATGAGGATCAATTTGAATCAACATCAGGAAGAACACGGAAATGATAATGAGCAGATTGAAGAGATGGGTTTCCAACTCTGTAAAACAAAAATCATAGTCTATAAATAAGAAACAAGTTTAACAATCTATAAACAGTTATATTCTAGCAACCAGGATGACAAGGCCCATTCTAACCCACTCTTGGCATCTGAACTGCCTGAGTACACTTCTTGAGAGTGAATATTTTCACTACACATTTACAGAGGTCAAACCAACAGGAGGGAATCACGGTGGGGGAGTGCTCTGATCAAGCTCAAGGTGTGGCAGTTAACAATTCATGCGTGGGCTTGCATGAATTGCTTCCCTTATTTTTCTATTATGTTTATTATTGATTGATGTATATATTTATTTGTTTATTTCTTGTTAGTTATCTGTGTTTATATAACCAATTTTAAATATGTCCTAATATATTGTCTGTATAACATTGTTGCCCTGTACACGTTTTTATATAATTATATATGTTTATGTATATATAGGTATGTATGTATATGTTACATTTACTTACGTCTTTGTACTACCTTTTGTAACATGTTGTTGTGTGTATGAATTGGTCCTGCTGGCAAAATAAATGAATTATTATTAACATTATTATTACTACTATTTGAATTATTATTGTTATTACTATTAATGTTGTTGCTGTTTTTATTGTTGTTGTTGTTATTATTGCTGGCTTTTGTGTCTATTGAAATAATGTTTCCAGTAAATTTTATTTCACTTTTCATATTTATTAGTTTTAAACTTTATTTTATTTTACACTTAATTTGCGTATGTTTATCTACCGGTGCGTCTGTATATGTTTGTGTATTTGTATAAGTGTATGTGTGTATGCATACATCACAATATATAAAATGGCATGCATTTAAGCACAGTCATCACACACACACACACACACACACACACATATATATATATAGAGAGAGAGAGATACACAAACACAATGTATACACCATACACACATACTCTAACCTCAGTACACACCCTGACCTTAACACTCATATACACATCTTACCCTAAAATACACTCATATAAAGACATGTATATATATACATCCTTATCTACATATGTACACACACAGTACCTTTAACAGATGCACTCATACACACTAATATACACAAGGGCATACATAGACAATTATAGACTAATACAAACACATACACATATAGACTAATATACACAACATACACACATGTATGCACGTGCATACTTTCAGGCACACACACATATCTAACACATACATATGCACACAGAAACTACATCATATGTACAAAGTAATACATAAAACCTAACACATACATCCAGAGAGACAGACATATATTAAAATAATCACAAAGATAGATAGTCTAGCACACACAAACACACACATGAACACATATACCCAAACATAAATAAAGCAAGCATATACACATACTGACTTCCCTACAATACACACACACACACATATGTGCATACATAACCTGACACATAGAGACACATATGGCCTCTAATACATACACACATGTAGGATAGCCCACTTACACACACATGTATACAAAGACACAATGTCTAACATTCACACACACACACAATGCCTAATATACATTCATTCATACACACACACACATACAACCAAATATACACACAGATTAGCAAACTTACGCATACACACACACATAATGCCTTACACATATATATATATATATATATATGTATGTATGTATATATATATATATATATACACACACACACACATATGAATTACTCCACACACTCGCACACAGATTCATATAACCTAACACACACACACACACACCCACAGAACATTGTTCCACACAATAAAGCAGCAGCAGTAGCAGCAGCAGTAGTAGTAGCAGCAGCAATAGCAGCAACAGTATTTCATTCCTTTAGAATATAGCCATCGTTTGCTGTATATTCTTCAATTACAATTACACATCTTTGTGTCAAAGAGATCAATTCTTGCTCCGTTATTGATTCTTGTTCCGTCTTTTGTTCAAGGAACCCACAAAAATCACTATCGCACCAAACCGTTGTCGTTGTTGTTGTTCTTGTGCCTGTTGTTGTCTTCGTTCTTAACTATTGTTACGACATTACGGCTATCATTGTAACACTTTACTCACCGTCTCAGACATACCGATATATCTATTCTTTAAACATTATTCCGTTTTTGTTCTTTTATTTTGGTTTTCATTTTGTCTTGTTTTGTCTTTTTAAAGGGGAGCGGGAAGGTGATGGTAGGAAGAGGGTTAATGCAACTGTTATTAATATTGTTGTTGGTATTGTTATATCATTACTATTATTATTATTATTTAGAAGGCAAATAGGCTGTGAGCTGGCAGAGTTGTTAGCAAGTTAGCTCTGAGTGTTCTGAGTTCAAATTCCACCCGGGTCAGCCAAAACAAACATTAGTCCATGGTTAATACAAAATAAGGCATGAGTCAAGTATTAGAGTCAACAGGCGGAGTCATGTGGCTTAGTGGTTAGCATGTTGGACTCATGATCCTAAGATTGTGGGTTTGATTCCTGGACCAGGTGATGTATTGTGTTCTTGAGCAAAGCGCTTCATTACTTCAGTCCACTCATCAGGGAAAAATGAGCAATCCTGTGAGAGACTAGCGTCACATCCAGGGAGGAATATACAAGCCAGAGAAACTGGGAAACTAGCCTTATACTCCTTACAGAATAATGTGGACTAATCAACTGGAGACAATGAAACTGAGTTGCCTGGCCTCTCTCCACAAAATCACTGGCTGTCTACCAAAATTAGAATGAATTATAAGACAGAAAACTGGCAGAGTTTGTAAACACATTGGACAAAACACTTAGCAGCATTTCTTACACCTCTCAACATTCTGAGTTCAAATTTTAGAACACACTTGCCCAAGATGACACACACCCAGGAGCACATGGTTCAGTAGCAAGCTTCTTTCAACACTGTCATGCCTGTGCCTACATTATATATATATATATATATATATATATATATATATATATATATACACATACACACACATGTATGAATGTGTGTGCATGTGTGCTTGTATCTACTTGTCTTATCAGTATGTAATAAAAGTCAGCAAGCAGGCATAGCCGTGTAGTAAGAAGCTTGCTTCCCAAACACATGGTTCTGAGTTCAGTCCCACAGCATGACACCTTGAACAAGTGTCTTCTCTTATAGCCTCAGGCCATCTAAGGCCTTATAAGTGGATTTAGTAGATGGAAACTGAAAGAAGCCTGTCGTACATATATATGTGCGTATGTGTATCTTTGTGTCTGCATTTGTCCCGCACCACCACTTGACATTCTGGTGTTGGCATGTTTATGTCCCCGTAACTTACTGGTTCAGCAAAAGAGACTAAGAGAATAAGTATGAAACTTAAAAAAAAAAATAAGTACTGAGGTTGATTCATTTGACTAAAAATTCTTCAAGACTGTACCACAGAATGGCCACTGTCTAATGTCCTAAACGTGTAAGAGATAAGAAAAACATTCCCATCATATTATTTTGCTTGGAATCAGGCCAAGGTCGGCAACAGTTACTACTTGTAGCTGTAGAAATCTGCCTCAATGAATTCCATCTAACCCTTGCAAACCTGGAAGAGTGGCCATTTAACTCTATGGAGACAAAGCCTCATTTAGAGTTTCAGTGACAAGAAGACAGAAACCTTTTCACAACCCCTACAGAGGGCATGTACATATTTTTCAAAAAAGATGTAAAAAAAAAAAAAGTAATTGCTTTACATATATAAAACTATATATATTCTTGTAGGAAACTGAATGAACTAACATCATTCAACCATTTGGCTGATAGATTAGCCCTGCTATCTCCTAAGGGTTAAAATGATGATGTTGTCAACCACAATGGTGATAAGGAATGTCATTTTTATTAAAAATGATGAATTGCTAGAAATGATAGATTGCTGAACAATGTAGGAGCAGGCATGGCTGTGTGGTAAGACACTTGCTTCCTAACCACATGGTTCTGGATTCAGTCCCACTGCATGGCTCCTTGAGCAAGTGTCTTCAACTATAGCCTCAAGTCGACCAAAGCCTTGTGTGTGGATTAGGTAGATGGAAACTGAAAGAAGCTCATTGTGTCTATATACATATATATATATATTGAATATATACATATATATATGTATATGTATCACTATGTATGTGTTTTTCTGTCTGTGATTATTGCCCCATCACTGCTTGACAACTGGTATTTGTTTGTTCATGTCCCTGTAGTTTAGTGATTTGACAAGAGAGACTGATAGAATAAGTACCAACCTTAACAAAAAATAAGTACTGGGGACAATTCATCTGACTAAAAATTCAAGGAGGTACTCCAGCAAGGCCACAGTCTAGTTACCGAAACAAGTAAAAAAAATATAAAGTGTATGTACTTAAGCTTGGTATTTAATTATAAGCCTCTAACCCTTTTGCATTCAGATTACTTTGTTAAATGTAATTATTAATAACTAGCAGTATCGCCCGGCGTTGCTCGGGTTTGTAAGGGAAATAACTATATAAGCATTTTTAGAGAGTTACTTCCCTTATAGATGCCAATTCGGGCTTTCTTAGCCATTTCTGTTTTGGTGTCTTCAAGCCATGAAGTCGTTGTTCTAAAAGAACGCTGGTCTCCTTGACAACACATTACGACGTTGATTTCCTTACACTCCCTTCCCCATAGCTTCACGAGGGAGGGAAGAAGGGGGAGAAGCAAACACAGGTGCAGGTGTTTCAGCGTGGACGCCAACTCCGCCGCCATCGACACACAAAAAATTATGCATTAAAATGGAATAAAAAATGATGTTAAATTATTTTTAAAATCGTAGACTCATCGTAGACGCGCGCTAATAGCCAGACGGGCTCGATATTAATCACGACTATAAGATACCCGAATTTGGTTAAACTGCACTGCAAAATGTGGGAGGAGTTAGGAATCTAAATCGAAGGGGACAGACACTCACACAACTACAGTTTTATATATATAGATTGACATTGGTATGAATTAGTCGTGCATGACTTTGTAGCTTTAAGATTTCGATGATGTGATTTGTTTATTTTTAGAAAGATATTGTAGGGTAAGTGTGAGAGGCCAGATCTAACCAGTTTGAACATAAAACAGGTAGATTCTTTTGATCAGATATGGCCAGTTTAAATGCCAATTTCAGTCAAGATATATCATTTATCTTTTACTTGTTTCAGTCATTAGAGTCATGCTGGGGAACTTCCTAACTTTGTTTTAATAAATTTTGAAAATTGTCATTATTAAGCTGCTGTTTGGAACATAAATTGATTTCAAATTTTGGCACAAGGCCAACAATTTCAGAGGAGGGGTAAGTCAATTACATCAATTCCAATGTTCAACTGCTTCTTATTTTATTGACCCTGAAAGAATGAAAGGCAAAATCAACTTCGGCAGAATTTGAACTCAGAACATTGAAGATGGACAAAATGTCACTAAGCATTTTACCCAGCATGCTACAAGAAATCTCATTCGAAGGTTTGAATTTACAGCGCTTTAAAACAAACATTGTGTCACAGAAGCAAAGGTGGTCCCAGACAGGTTGAGAATAAATAGGATTAATTTCTGATTCCAAATCTCACCAAGACTTGGTTGCTATTTCTAATAGGTCAAGCAACCACCTACAGTGTCATGTAAGTTTACAGCATGGAAAAGAAAGGAAAAAGAAAAATTAAATAAATAGATAAATCTAATATTTCCTACCAGAATTCGTTATCTATTCTCCAACGAAGAAATGTTCTTTGAAAGATATTAAATATCTCCTTACTCTATAACAGAACTATCATAATTCCATTATATTTTTGGCTTTCGCCATATTGACTCTTATTAATGCTACCTTGCACAACTAATCACTTTATATTCTACTGGAAATATTTGATCTATACATACATACATATATATATATATATATATATATATATGTATATATATACATATATGCACACATCTACATGTATATATATAGAGAGAGTTAATGATGTTGTCTATAGAAATATGAAGTCAAACCAGGAGTTTCAGGAAAACAAATTCATCTGAACAGCCCAGTTTTCGATTAAAACCCAATTTCAGTTTTTGAACGTGTTACTTTTTCTCCTATGTAATATCTGGAATTTATTATTAATTCATATATCGCATGAATATTTTCAGTGAGTTTCAATTGAATATTTCATATTTCATATCAAATATTTAAATATTCTGCACCAAAATTGAAATCTTAACAAATTCTATACAATACATATTTTGAAATAAACCATTTATAGTGATTGTATGTATGTATGTAAATAGATAGATAGTTGTGTGCGTGTATGTATGTATGTGTATATATATATATATATATATATATATATATATATATATGTATACATACATACACACACACACACACACACACATATATATATATATATATATATATATATATATACATGTATATATACACACACAAACACACACATTTATATATAAGGAATTGGGATGACAAAGGAAATAACCAAATATATTATGAACTTCATTAGCTTACAGCTGTTTCTGCTATTAGGTGCAATGCACTCATAGTTGAGTGCTTGAGTATTACCCTATAACTTCATCAGAGCTTCAAACATGAAGCACAATTTATTTGGGCAAACACATTTATATAAAGGTAAATGTTCATAACATAAAAAATTGTTTTGTTATTCCAATTTCTTATTACCGCTCTATAAACTGACGCTTTGTACTGAAGCATATGTATATCGAGTTCTAACACCAGGTTATTTGTATCACTATGCCTAAGCAAACTATCAATAAATATATATATATGCTGCTGAGACCCCCTTTGGTCATGACTGACCGTAGGATTGCATCTAGAAAGTTACCCTCCCAGGCACAAGTCTGGGCAAGGTTGTTTATGGAAGACCAGCAGTCGCCCATGCATACCGGCCTCTCCTCTCCACACCACTGATGTCATCCGAGGGAAAGGTAACAGCCAATAAAGCTTGTCACCTGTGACACCGCTACTCATTCCTACAGCCGAGTAAACTCGAGCAACATGAAATAAAGTGTCTTGTTCAAGAACACAACACGCAGACCGGTCCAGAATTCGAACTCACAACCTCACGATCATAAGCTCGACGCTCTAACCACTGAGCCATGTGCCTTCATATATATATATATATATATACACATATATAAGACAAGTTATAATAATGGTCATTACATATTTTTCTTTTATTAGAGTACATTTGGCTTACAGCTGTTTCTGGAAGTCATTATAGGTACGTTACTGATAGGCTTACGCAAATGGTGCCAACAGTGAGGTTATGAAATATTTTGCCCAGATTGTTAATCCCTCACACTCACACACCACACACACACACACACACACACACACACACATGGGTATATATATTTTCATCTTCCATGGGTTGGACAGGTTGGTACAGTCTAAATCAGTATTCATTCAATGTTTCTACCCTCTTAGAATGTGCACTTTATCTCACGCATATATTGCTATGGTTGGGTATCTTTTTATCACCAATTAATTTACAGATTTACAGAATATATTGAATGCATATCATTATGACATCAGCACTATTGAGGTTGCCTTGTACCTCATAAAACTATAAAGTTCTCACTATTCTATGGTATATTGCTGAGACATTGCTCAAGAAGGTGGAAAGTAGAGAGCTCTATGGCAGAAGAGCAGGAATGAGCAAGCAGTAGAAAGTAGAGTGATGGCAGCAAATGAGTGATGGTAAGAGTGTGGTAGAGAGAGAGTAACTGACAGTAACAGAGGTGGGCAATGGCATGATGGAGTGATAGAAGAGTGTATTGAGCACAAAAAGATTGAATGCAATTCCTATTACACACATGTGGCCTCATGGTGAGAGAGATATGCACAGTAGTGTGAATAATGGGAATGGTATTGAATACAGATATTTGGTCCAATAATATCTCTTATAGCAGTGAATAAGAAAGGGAGAGAGTATGTGTGTCAGAGTGAGATGATAGAGTTATACAAGACACCCATTTTTCCAAATATACACATTACATAAGGTATCCACTGTAATATATTCAGTTAGCAAATTATAAACTTAATCCTGCATCCTTGTGAAAGGAGCTTGCAGAAAAGGAAGAGCCAGAAAGATATGGGATGAAGTGGTGAATGCTGATCTCAGGAATTTGAACCACACATAAGAGATGACAAAGGATTCTGAAAACAGCAAATTGTGTATGTGCGCACATTTGGGCCCCTTGCCCAATTTCCTCAAGACATCCCACCAATTATCATCTCTTTAACTGCACTACTCTACTACAGTAATTAAATGGGAAGAAAACTGCATATTTCACAAGCTTTACATAATGCTATTTGTCTTCTGCAATACTGAAAAACCTTCACTTGATATTCATCCCCCATTTTTAATACTGTCCTTTCCACTTACATTTTACATTGATCACCTTCCTATGCCACCAAATTATCTTTTTTTTTGTTCACCTCAATACATCTTGCACTCTTTCCAACACTGTGCCTGCCTCTCCCCCATACTCTTGCAACTTTATTATATCTCATATCTCTCTCGTGTTTCTCTTGCAACAAGAAACTTGTTCTGGTCCTTTCTCTCTCACTTTAACCCCTTAACCCATTGCATAAAACTACCTCCCCTCCTACTGTAGTCCTGCTCAGTGAAAGATCATAGCCTTGTAAATTGCATGATGACATTATCAGCACTGGTGCAACAGAAAAGTACCCAGTACACACTGAAAAGTTGTTGCTGTTAGCCATAGAAATCCATGCCTCTGTATACATTGGAGCATGATGCAGTCTCTTGGATAAGTGTCTTCTAATATAGCCTCCATCTGACCAATATAATATGAAAGAAACTGGTAGTTGGAAACCAAGCAGAAGCCCATCGGGTGTTATTATCATCAGTGTCAATATTTTAATGTCTACTTTTCCATGTTGGCATGGGTCAGATGAAATGTTGAAGCAGTTTTTCTATGTCCAGATGTCCTCCCAATCACCAACGCATCTTTGTTTCCCAGTAAGGTACTATGTCCTTTGAATAATAAACAGCTCAATGGCTAGACAGGGTTTTCTTTTTGCAACAAATTATGAATAAAGATACTGTAATGTAGTCAATGTCTTTGATTTTATGCAGTACACATATGATATCTAGATAATGCTCTCTCACACACACACCATACACATATACAATAGACTTTCTATAATTTCTATCATCCAATTCCTCTCACACAGTAGATGGAACACTGATTTTTCAAAGTAGATGGAACAAGTGGAAGCGGGACACCCAGGACAACATGGGTGGAAGTGCTGAAGGACAACCTCAGGATGCTGAACATTTCATATGAGATGACAAAGGACCAAGATGCCTGGTACCTTGCTGTACTTAAGAAGAGCCATACTGCTCAACAGAAGTGTTAAGACTGCATTCTCTGGTGAAGCGAGTTGGCCTACAAGAGTACTGTGTCACGTAAAAAACACTCGTGCTGGTGTCATGTAAAAGCACCCAGCACACACTGTAAAGTGGTTGGTGTTAGGAAGGGCATCCAGCCATAGAAAACAAGCCAAATCTAACTGGAGCCTGGTGAATCTCTCCAGCTGGCCAGCTCTGGTCAAACCATCTAACCCATCATGCCGGCATAGACAATGGACATTGAATGATGATAATGATGAAGGCTTCTGTCACCATGAGTTTATAGCAGAATCCATCTGCCCCAGTGCTACAGATGTAGCAAACATGAAAGAACATGGAGCTAAGGCAGATTTCTTAACCACATAGCCAATACCTGTGTAGACATGTGTGCATGTGTGGGTGTATTTTGTATGTGTTTGTCTGTCTTAACCCTGTCTTAATGTAAAATAATACTGTTCTGTATTTATGTCCCATAACATAACTGTTTGACAAATAGAAATCAATAAACTAAGTACCAGGCTTATAATACTGGGATTGATATGATCATATGATTTATTAAAATCCTTCAAGACAGTGCCCCAGCATGGCCACGTCACAACAACCAATGAAAAGAAAACTATAAAACAGAAAAAGATACATAAAACAGAAAAAGATACGTAACTGAACATCTAATACTGCAAAACATTTTAGCATTTTAGTCTGAGATTTTACTGATTCCATCATGGTACCATCTTTGGATCAGTCAGAAATAACAGCAGTAGCAGTTGCAGCAGCAGTAGTTAGTTGTTGTTGTAGATAAAACTGGTGTCAAATTTAAAGATATTTAACTCTTTGCAGCCATATTGAAATGATACATTCACATGACGTACAAATAACCTTTCGATCTCTTGTAATAGCAAACACGCTGCTCTCTTGCTCTTAATAGTAGTTGATGTGTCACATCTCTTAAGTCAATTATGCAAATTTCCTTCTTGTAGTGATTGATGATTTCACTATTTCTGTCATTAATTCTTAGAGAATTCTGATCTTTCTCTTCATTCCTGATTTTGAAGTTTTGAAGTTCTAGCTTTTCATGTTTGCTTTTTTTTTCTGCTGTTTTTTTTTGTGTGTTTTTTCCCTTTTATTTTAATTTTAATTTTTTATTTTTGTAAATTTTCTTTTTCTTTCTGTATTTTACTTGCAATTTATATTCTTTTCTGGTCATATTTGAAAAGTCAAAGCAACATCTTGAAACGGAAGCATAAAAGATTTATTAATACATAGGTATGTATTATATATCTGTGAGTATGCATGTTCATGCATGTGTGTATGTGTGTTTTCTTTGAGATTTATTTAAATTCTCCATCACAGAATTTAAGCTAGTCACTATCAGAGTGACAAGACAATTCTAGGGATTTGTGAATACGCAAGTTAGAGTTCAAGTCAGCATACGTGTGGGTGAGTGTATGTGGGCTTATCTTGTTGGTATTTGCATTTGTGTTTATATCTATACAATGGTTATATATATATATATCTCTTTAGAATATGATTTTGTGCAGGCTTTTTATGTATGCATACATGTATGTATGGAAATCTGCAGGTATGTTTGTGTGTATGAACATATGGGTGTGTATATGCATATGTGTATATGTGTGTGCATATAGGCATGCTATTTGCATGTATGCATGTTTGTATGCATGCATTCTGTATATGTGTGTGTGTGTAGATATGTATGTCTGCTTGTGTGTATGTATGTGTGTGCATATGAATGCATGTACACATTTGTACGTAGATTTATATGCACATAAGTTTGTGTGTATGAATGTATATATGTTTGTACACATGTTGTGTGTGTATATGTGTGTGTGTGTGTGTGTGTGTGAACATGCATAAATGTAATATACATATTAATGTCTCTATGTATTATGCTATATTCCTATATACGTTAGCATGCATATATTTCTCCTGAAAGGATCAAATGAAGAATTGTCGGAATGTTCTGCAAATCCTTAGGGTGGAGCTAATTGATTGGATGTGAAGGATGTGTGGTAGTAGTGATAGCAGTGGTAATGGTGTAGTGGCACTGACAACAGTGGTGGCTGATACCTGCCAGTTACAACTGGCAAAAATGTCACCATTTTTCTAGTGATGAAGCAGGATTTGAACTCAGAATACAAATTGAAAGAACAGATATTACAAAGAATCTTGTCTAATGTCCTTACAACTCTGCCAATCCACCACTCAGAACTGGTGATTATTTACAGCCCCACCCCCCGCCCAAAAAATATATAAGAGGAAGTCGACTTCAGCAGGATTTGAACTCACAGCACAGAGAATCAAAACATTCTACACTGAAGTCTATCAAATCAGTCTTTTAACCATTTAGCAATTGAACTGGCCATATCTAGTCCAAATATTCTTACTGTCTTATGTCACAAAGCAGTCACATCATTAAAGTCCTGAAGCTACGAAGTTATGCATGATTAATTCCAAATGATTTAAATAAATGAGTATTATATTTGACTGAGTAATCTGAACATTAATGGGTTAAAGTATGTGAGTGGGTTTATTATTTTCTTTCTTAAAGATCTCAGCAATGCCAGGCTGTTATGTGTACTTGGAAGGATGAAATGTAAAGTTGACCTGATCAGGCCTAGAACTCAAAATGTAATTAGCTGGAACATACTGCATGCCATTTCGCTTGATCTAACATTTCTGCTAATCCATCAACAATGTATGGCAACATCATCATCGTCACCATCATCAACACTTAACGTCCATTTTCTATACTGGCATGGGTTAGACAGTTTGACAGGAACTGGCAAAGCCAGGGGCCTCACCAGGTTCTATAGTCTGTTTTGGCTTGGTTTCTACAGATGGATACCCTTCCTATGCCATTAATCATTATTTTAGGACATTTGCTACATTCATCAGTAGAAATAAGATGCAGATAACAAACCCCTGATTTCCATATTCTTTGTCTGATCAATAATCTTTCCTTGATGACTACCAAGTATGAACCGTTATAGTAATCAAACTCCATAGCCATATCTCATCAGAATGTTTTGACCAGCTCTGTCTGTTGGTATCATGAAAGCTACCTGAATATAAATTTAACTCATCAACAAAAGAGATAAAGGTGACAATCCCTTCATGATCCAAGAAAGCAGCCTTGGTATTTTCTCAACAGGTTGACAAGGCACTCATTGCCAGGACTACTAGCAGAACTGATTAGTTATCACTCTGGAGTACCCCTGACAATAACTTGATTCTGTTTGAGACTTTAATAGTTGCTTCATTTCTTTATACTTCATATCTTCTGAGTGAACCATGATGTAGTCAGTCTTTTAATAGCATTTTGCAGAATAGCTAGAATGTTGGAAAAGCAGTGATGCACTGATCTATGAGGAGTGGACAGAATGAAATGTCTTCTTATATTATAACTGTACTGTTATTGGAGATCACCAATGCTGTTCTTATTTCCTTAAGGACAACTTTGTTGATGAGAAGTTGCTTGAAATAACTTTAGATTCCCTTCTTCTCATCTGCCTGTTCCTTAGTCACAATGTTGTTTGTTTCACAGTGATCCTAGATAAACACCTCCAAGTAATCTGTGTAAGTTCACACATAACATTTAAGCATATTACAGACCTTGTAATTTTTTGCCAAACATCCAATGCATTTTAAACTAGTTAATGGGGACTTTCCTTTAAAACATGGGCTTCTCATATGAATATGCACCTATCAAGTCTCTCCCAGGTGATTTTCCATTCAGTAGTTTCAGAACAACTATGCAGAGAATTTCACTTGTGATGCTCAACTGCTACAGGTGAGACATTTACATTGTACTCCCTCTGTAGCTTGTTTAACTCCACTACACCACTACTTATTTAGATTCTAGTTTCCCTGCCTCACAGAGTGATTTCAGATCAATAGGGTGGAGTATTTACATCTTTGAGAATAATGACTTCACATGCAATAATATACAGTTTGAGAGTTTAATAAAAACTTTTGGTTCATTAAGCTTCCCCTTCCCACTTCTTTTCTTTTTGTAATTTTCTATGGCCACAAAGCTTTTAACTTACCACTTGTAGTTCATGTTTAAGGGTTATTAGTTTATATATGAGTGTCTCCTGTTGACAGTTCCTGTAGATTCTGGATAGTCTATCATGAAGTCATAGCTGACATTTCATGAATTCATTATTCCCTTTTCATCTCATGATAATATCCAATGTTTTTCTGTCGTCTGTTGATGTTCATTTGAAACAGGTGATCCATTTTGGTTGTGCGTCATCATTTCGATTGATCTTACTAACTTCCATTTGTAGATGATTGATAATTGATACAAGGAAGACATTCAATATCCAAAAACGTGATGGTTCTATTTATGTGAGGTGACCATAGCAACTTGATCAATCATGAATAACATCAAATCAATAGATTTCCTATCAACTTATGTCAGAGAATTGGCAGAGTCATCAGAGCATTGGACAGAATACTTTGTAGTATTTCCTCCAACTCTCTGCATTCCGAGTTCAAATTTCAACTCTGTCTTTTTAACCACTTTTTTTTTTTGGGGGGGGGGGGAAACAAGTTCTGATCGAAGTTAGTGGATTAGCAGAACTATAAGAATGTTGGAAATGGAAGCATTGCAGTATGTGTTCTTTTTCAATGCGTTCTGAGTTCAAATCTTGCTATGTCCTGTTTTGGTGGTAGACTAAATTCTTTGCATGCTGATAGCACCCTGGCTAACTTAATGAAGGGTACCACCCAGTTGCAAGCATTCAAACCAGGTTTCCAATTTCAGGATACCTTTGTCCCTCCCTCTATCCCTTCTAGAAGTCTTGGAAGCCCTGTAACTGGTCATGGGTACTGGTGTTCCTTCCTGACTAAATAATAGAAGAAAAAATTCTTTCTTTATTTTAATGGTTTGTTGTTACTGTTCTTGTTTAATCCTAACTCAGTTCTAACTCAATAAATTCATATGCAATGGTATTTTGGCATTCCAGCTATGAACACACCATCGACAGGAATAATGTACCTAAGATTATATTACTAAATGTTTCTTTCTTTTACTCAAAATGATAGACTAGGATATGCAAGAGATTGTGTGCATCTGTATATATGTCATCGTCATCATCATCATTTAGTATCTATTTGTCCATGCTGGCATTGGTAGGATGGTCTGACCAGCACTGGCAAGCTGAGGGGCTGCACTAAACTGCAATCTGATTTGGCATGGCTTCTATGGTTGGATGTCCTTCCTAATGCCAACCACTCTGAGAATGTAATGGATGCTTTTATGTGCCACCAGCACGGGTGCCAGTTGTGTGATACCAGCATCTGTCATGACTGTGGTTTTACTTGGTTTGATGGACCTTCCTTCTCAAGCACAGCATATTGCCAAAAGTCTCAGTCATTTGTCATTGCCTCTGTGAAGCCTAACACTCAAAAGGTGCTTTTTACATGCCACTCGCACAGGTGCTAGTTATGCAACACTGACGACTGCAATTAATGGTCTTCTAAAACACAACATAATGCAAAAGGTCTCGGTCACAAGTCATTGCCTCTGTGTGGCTCAAAGTTCAAAGATCATGCTTCACTACTGGGTCTACTTCTACCACAGGTTCCCCCTCCAGTTACAGATTGGCACTTCTTTACACAGCTGTCCTTGTCCATACACACCACATGACCATTCCAGTGCAATCAACTCTCTTGCACACATCTGATGCGTTTTATGCCCAACTTTTCTCTAACGATGCTTACACTCTGTTGTACATGCACAATGACATTGCACATCCAGCAAAGCATACTAGCTTCATTTCTTTCAAGCCTATGCATGTCCTTGTCAGTCACAGCATATGTTTCCCTGCCATGTAGCATGGTTATTCCTATGCAGGCATCATACAATCTGCCTTTCATTTTGAGGGAGAGGCCCTTTGTTACCAACAGATGTAGGAGCTCTCTTAACTTTGCCCAACCTACTTTTATTCTACATGTGTGTATATATATGTGTATGTATGTATATATCATCATAAATATATATATATGAGTATGAACGTATGTACATGTATATATACATGAGTATGAATGTATATGTTTATGTGCATTTATTGGGTATAGTCAACACTATGTTGAACTCTCAGGCTATGAGTTGACATTAGGAAAGATAGCCAACCACCGAAACCATAACAAGCCAGTCATTAGAGCACAATGCAGTCTTCAAACCTACAGAGTTCTATCAAACCCATACCAGCATGGATGTTAAATGATGATTATGGTATATACATATATCCTCATCATCATCATTGTTTAACGTCCATCTTCCGTGCATGCATGTGTAAGACAGTTGACAAGGCGCCAGCTAGGTAGAAAAACTACCCTAAGCTACAGTGTCTGTTTTGGCTGGGATTTTATGGCTGGATGTGTTTCCTAACACCAACCACATATACTTAACTTGGATAGGTGTTAAATGATGATAATGATATATATATATCATTCAAAATGTGGCCGCATGTGTACCGTTGGCGATTTTTTTTCCTCCGTCTTCTCTTCTCTGGATCTTTCCTTTTCCTATGTTTCTGATGAAGAGCTCCACTCGAAACGTTAAACTCTCCTTCTTCCCTTCCTTCCTGAGTGTCCAATAATATTATATTTGTTCCACGTCCTCGCATTGTTGTGTTTTCATGTTTGGATTAACTTTATATATATATATATACACACACACACAAAAATGGCAAAATATCAGTATCCATCTCCCTTGATTGGAATTGAAAGCGGGTTGTCTCACCTGTCTATGACTTTCAGGTGTTGCAACACCCAGAGTTATGAGAGAGTCATCCCCAACATACTATACTGCAGATTACTAGCAAACTATCAAAACACATACACGGACTATGTGCATCTGATAACAATATATATATATATATATGTATATATATATATATCCCATATGTATGCATCTATGTATGCCTACATATGTGTGTACATGTGCAGAGAATGTACACATATGACTGTATTATATGCTAAACTTCTGCAATATTTTACAACTTTCACAGTTCCATTAATGGCTTACAGTCGTAAATTTCTTAATTAGCCATGTCCTTTCTAGTTTGGTGAATTCCAGTTTTGCCAGAATTGGGTGTTGAAGCAGTTAGTTACAGAAGCAAGCACCATACTCCAATAATTACCAGTTTAAATCTAAAGTCATAACCCAGTTGGAATATCTGCAGATTTTTTCATTACTTTGACATAGATGTATTCTTTTTACTTTTATCTCAAGCATAGTGTTAACATCTGCTAGACAACTAATTTCCACTACTGTGCACAATTCCTTTTCTGCCCCAGACCATTATGTTTGGTCTGTTAAGTCTACATTTTACAGAAGTTTTGACAAGAATATTCTACCATTATTTTTTCATTTTCTCAGTCATTATGCCCTCTATATCACTGCAACTTCTTGCATATTGATCCTCAGAACTTCCTACAAATTACATTAGATAGAATTCTGTCCACTATATCCTATATCATGCCTCATAGGGAAAGAGTACTACAATGTAATTGAGCTTTACTTTACATACTTCATTATAACTGTTATCATCATCATCATCATCATAATGATAATAACAACAAGGATGAGGACAATGATAATAATCATATCAATAATAATGATGATGATGACAACAACAACAATAATGATGATGATTATAAGGATGGTAATGATAATCATAATGATAATAATGAGAGTATTACTCTCATTAATAATAATAATAATAATAATAATAATAATAATAATAGTAGTAATAATAACGATAATAATAATGATTTTATTTATTTACCACAAGGGTGAAGGATGAGGGGTACAATACAAGACATACAATGCAGTGATAGAAAATAAAGGGTAAGTATACACAGTATACACTGAAAAAGAAGGGACATATACATAGTATACAAAGGTTTAATAAAAAATAAGAAGAAAGAAAAAGGTTGGGGGGGGGGGCAATGATAGAGATATACAGGATGATCTCTAGGGATAATCAGTCCAAGATTTCCCTGAACACTCAAATTCCTTCTCTCCGACTTACAAGTCTACACTAAGAGAGGTACCATCTCCTCTTGCCATTTTTGCATCCCCCTATTTCAATAAACTCACTCAGGGACAGCACTTCCCTCTCCGCTCTCAATTTCTTTTTCAAGTGAAACTTGTAGAAGTTAATGAGAGCTCTACCAAAGAGGAATGTATCTGTTCTCATGGTTTTCAGCCTTGTCCAGCAAACAACCTCTTTCACTACAGCCACCAGGCAAAGGAAAACTGCTGGCCTGCCTGATTGATGGAGGGTGGTGAAGTAATCATCACTGGTGGCTCAGCTGACAGATGGATGCATCACACACATGACAGCAACTGTTCGACATAAACCGACAAGTCAGCAACGCCTAGACACTGAACAAGTGCATGCAGAACAGTTTCTTCACTCTGTGTGAACCTTGGACAAGTCCATCTGACGGCACATCCGTGCCTGTAGAGTTTATCTCAAAACGGGTCCAAAACTGCTTGCTTTCAGGATGGCTTCCAAGTACCGATGGTCAACCCTATCAAATGCTTTTCATTGATCCAAATTGATCAGAGCTCCCCCAAAGCAGGATTTTGTCCCAGTTCTCTCTATCATGTATTGCATATGGTGGAAGTTGCCATGGATAGACCTGCTCAAGATTGCGCACATTTGCGCTTCTCTGACCAGGCTACTGGTGACAAGCACCAGCCTTTCAATAACACCTCGGCCAAAATCTTAAATGCTGTGTTTAGCAGAGTTAGGGCCAAAAATCCTCTAGTATGTCACTATTGTCTGCATTTTTCCTCAGCAGTGTCACCACACCTCTGCCAACAACACTAGGAATTCTCCCATTCTGTTGACAGTTGTAGTAGACGTCTGCCAAGAGGTCACCAAACAAATACATAGAATTCATAGGGCAGACCATCAAAACCAGGTGATCTGCGGCTTATGCAACTGTTCATCACCTCTCGAATTTCAGCAGCTGTTATCATCTTTTCACACAACTTCATGCCAGCTGCCAAGAGCCAAGACAAGCCATTCAGGTATGAACTAAAGTTCAGTACCACCGTCGACCTAATGCCCTTTCAAATAGTCACACAAAGTGCTCCTGAAAAGCTGTACACATCTGCTCAGAGCCGAGTAGCATGCACACATCCTGATCCATCAAAGAGCTGGATCCGGATGGGTGTGAGTTACTTGATTCTGAGCAGATGTGTATGGCTTTTCAGCAGCACTTCACGCAACTATTTGGAAAAGGTGATGGGTCGACGACTTTTTACTAAAAGCACAAGGCCCGAAATTTTGTGAGGAGGGGACTAGTCAATTACATCAATCCCAGTGCTTCAATGGTATTTAATTTATCAACCCTGAAAAGTCAAAGTCAACCTCTGTAGAATTTTGAACTCAGAATGTAAAGACAGACGAAATGCCACTAAGCATTTTACCCAGTGGTGCTAACGATTCTGCCAGCTCACTGCCTTTATAATAATGATGATGATGATTTTGTTTATTTACCACCAGAGCAAAAGACGAGGTGGACAATGCAAAATAGACATAATGTGTTGGGGTTTACATATAATGAAAGGACAAAATAAATAAATAATTAAAAAAAGGTTAAGTGTCAGCTTCCGGTTTCTTTCCTCTTTCTCAGAGTAGGTCCATTCAGCCTCATATATAGGTGCAAGAGTGGATGTGTGGTTGAATAGCTTGTTTCTCAACCACAAAGTTGTAGGTTCAATCCAACTGCATGGCACCTCAGGCAAGTGTCTTCTACTAGCCTTGAGCTGACCAACATCTTGGGAGTGGATCTGATAGTTGGAAACTGAAAGAAGCCTCTCTCTCACATACATACATACATACATATATATGTATATATATATATATATATATATATATATATATGTACATACATATATACCCACGTACTGATCTTTAATTGTGGAAAGAACCTGTTGAAAGAGTAGACCCGGGAAAACATGGGACGAAGTGGTGATAAAGCATCTTCAGATGCTGGGCCTCATTGAGGAGACTTCTGGCAATTTGCTGTACTTGAGAAGATACACCAAACTAATTAAAATCACAACCATTTATATATACAAACATGTCCTTTATGGCATTTTCCGTTATGGGCATGCCCTCACTCTCTCTACCAGCTGAGAGGTTCTTGTCTTGTAAGTATTGGTGGCTTGTAAAATGCACTCGTGCTGGTGCCACGTAATATGCACTCATGCTGGTTCCACATAAAAGCACCCAGCATGCTCTGTAAAGCGGCTGGTGTTAGGAAAGGCATCCAGCCATGGAAATCATGCCAAAACAGACAATTGGAAGCTGGACAGCTCCCCAGCTGGCCAACTCCTATCAAACTGTCCAACCCATGTCAGCATGGAAAATAGATATTAAATGATGATGATGATGATGATGATGATGATGACACAAGCACACACACACACACACACATATATATATACAAACACACAGCCTTATACACATTCTAGCTTTCAGTTTAGTGGAGCATGCTATACTGAGACATCATCTTCATGTCAATGTTTACAACAACATCATCAGCATCACCTTCATCATCACTGCCCACATCGCCCTCATCACCACCATGTTTTAAGACATGTACCATATGCTTACTTCAAAATACCCTCCTCCATTTGTCTTGTTACTTAGCTACCTTAACAATAAACCATTTTCGTTTTCTTTTTATTTACTTCTTTATTTCTTTCTATCTGTCTTTCTTTCTCGCTTAGCAACTTTCTGTCTGTTTGTCGCCTACTCAGACATGCCACATCCTACCATTTCCCTTCATCATTAGCATCTACCCAATGTTTTTGTTTTTCTTGTTCTACACTTTCTCATCTAGTTATCCATTTCGTCTGTCAAACACTGGCAACATGCAGCAATTTGGTGCACCGTCAGGTTACACACACACACATACACCAATACATACACTCACACACTACCACACACACACATACACCAATACATACACTCACACACTACCACACACATTGACACATCAACTCACACTTCACCAGCCACCCTACAGCAACCAACACACACACCAGCTCACAAACCAATATTCACAGAAACACACGCACAACTACTACCATGCATACATGATACACAGAGCCACATGTCAACAAACTTATATAACAACACACACCAATACACACACATGTATATATACACACACACACACATGTATACATACACACACACATACACACACACATACACATATATATATATATATCAGCTCACACCAACATTCACAGAAACACAAAACTACCACCACACATACATGATACACAGAGCCAAACATACACACACACACATATATACCAGCTCACACATCAACATTCACAAAAACACACACCCAGCTGCAACCACGTATACATGACACACAGAACCACACACATGTCAACAGACCGATATAATAATGCACACCAATACACACACATAACACACACATAACACACACAGACAAAAGTATTTCAACTTCATCTTTTACATTAGATATTGTAGAAATTTATTACTGTAGTTACATAATTGACTCCTGTCTCTTCTACTTTGTCCCCACCCGCCATCATCCACCCTCATTTGCAGACCCATGATCTCTCTCACAGCCAGTTTTTCTCGCAGTCACTGTCTTTCTCAGCCACCCTCTTTCTCACATCTATCCTCATTCTTATATCCACCCTAACCCACTCTTATAGCCACTATTTTCCTCCACCACTCTCCTCTTTACATATACCCACTTTCTTTCTCACACCCACCCATTTTCTCCTAGCCACCTTCTTTTCCAGCCACCCACTTACTGATTTCCATGGTTTTGCAGCTAACTAAAGTAACTTTGCAGCTGATTTTAGTGGATTTTCCACATTGAATTTGCTTATTATGTCTGTATGTCTTATTTTCTTTCCTTTTTTTATTTTTGTTTTGTTGTTTATATTCTTGTTTCATTGTTTGTTTGTTTCTAACTTGGCAACAGATGGCGCCTGTTTGGGCAGAAAGGGTAGAGATGAAATATGCTGCTGCAACTTCTTCTTATGATGTCTGTCATCTCTGTCGATTTGATTGGATTGGCTTGGTAGCACTTAAAAATCTTAGACTAGATTGGAAACATGCTTTATCTAGAGTGCTAGATAGATCCATCAGTTCATTCCAAATGTTTTAAAACATTATATAATGTTATATGCCCAAAATCTGAAGGAAATAACTAACAAGCACTAACCTAATTGTTTGATAGCTCAATGTAGCACCTATATCCCCAGGATCCACCAGACAAGCTTCTATACAGTCACTTCAATCAACTTTTTATATAATCAATTCATCTATCTTTTTATAGAGTCAATTAAACTATATATAGAGTCAATTAAGCTTTTATAGAGTAACTCAAAATATCTTTTACAGAGTCACTTAAACTATCTTCTTTGTTATCACTAGCATAGCTATAATCACAGATATGACTGTGTACTTAAGAAGTTTATTTTGTAACCATGTGATTTTGTGTTCAGTCTTACTACATAGTACCTTTGGCAAGTGTCTTCTACTATAGCCTGGGGCTGACCAATACCTTTTAACTGAATTTGGTTGAAGAAAATTGTGGTAGCCATCATGTGTGTGTGTGTGTGGTGTATTCTTATCCTCTACCATTTGACAAGAAATGTAGTTTGTTTATGTTCTCGTAACTTAGTGGTTTGGCAAGAAAGAGACTGACAGAATAAGTGCTAGACTTAAAATAAGTACTGAGATGACTTGTTCATCTGAACCAGTGATTCCCAACATAGGGCACACACCCCACTAGTGGGGCCTGGGAAAATTGTGGTGGGATGTGGAACCCAAATTTTTTTCTTTTTTAGTGGGTCACGGAATTGTGAAAATCTTTTTTCCACAGCAAACATACTACACCTATACTCAGCCAAGCCAAACCAATCCTTCCAGCCAAGCATATTGTATGAAGGCTGTTTGCTTCAGTATAAGTGCTATTCTAATGCCCTAGTGTGGATATTTCTTTATAAAAAGTATATAATTATGAAATATGAAAAATAAATTGCTTTTTTCCGACTGCTAATTTATATACTCGTAGTTGTGCATTTAGCTTTATAATGTTTAAATTTGTGGATAAATGTGTCAGTGGGTAGCTTAGCTTAATGGTAAAGCACTCAGTTGGAATCTTTGAGGGATGTGGCTTCAAGTCTCATGGCTGTTTTTCTGCTTTGCAAAAGTAGTTTACCCAATATTTCTGCCATTCTAACTGCATTTCTGCATTCAGTAAAATTAGCATTTTATTTTTATCATACAATACACATTTCAATGCTTATGAAAAAAAAAGTTACTTTATATCTAAATATACGTAGTTAAAAATAGATTTTTTTTTTTATGACTGCCAGTGAGACATACATTTTTCAGGAAAGTCACAGTGGGGCTCAGGAGAAAATAGGTTTAGAAACACTGATTAAAACCCTTCAGGTAGCTCCCCAGTATTTCCACATTCCAATGAATGTAACACGTAAAAGAATAAAAGAACAATCAGTTAAACAAGAAACTTGTATATTGGTGCTTCTCAAACTTTCTAATTATTGCCCATTTACTTTTATTAACACTTTATCAATGTCTCTTGAACATCACCACTGCTATTTTTAATGTGCATGCAGGTAATATAAGACTAAACTAACTTAGTTTCAAGAAATAATTTGAAACAGGTGACGATAAGCATGTATATAATACATCAGTGTTTGAACTTAGTAACTGACCCCATCTTTGAGCTTAAGGGAGAGAGGGAGAGAGAGAATTTTAATTATATTCTATATAATTATATATCTACATATGTATTTTACCTAAAAAGGTTTTTTTATATGCCGGCCACTGATAAAATTCATTGATTTTTAATGATTTTATCCTTTAATTATGTTTATATATATAGTTGGGAAAAGATTAGAGATCTATACAAATCAAATTTTTATATATAAAAAATGGAGGTGGAAATAGCACAGAAGTAAATCTAGGACATTTAAATTCAAGAGAGAATTTAATAAAAATGATTTTTAAAAATTATATAAAGAAAACATTACCGATTTTGATGAATCTCATCTATCAAATATCAGGAAAAATTTATAAAAATTTGAAGTAAAAACAGTTTATCATCTGTCTTGGGGTCAAGAACATGTCTTATTAAATTCCCTCTTAAATTGAAATGTCTTAGATTTGCTTCTGTGTTATTTTCACTTCCGTCTTTTATACACAAAAATATGATAAATATGCCCTTATAGTTACCAGTTGAAATTTGTTTTTGTATTTCTATTTACAGTTGTAATTTCTATATTTAAACACACACACACTGATTTCTCAACCCATGTGGAAGTTTACACACATCTATTTATAAGTGTGGGTAGTTTATGAGATTAACACATGTTACTCATTGCTAGAATCAACCATGTTCAAGCATGTACATATTGACAAGTGTATTGATACAAGTCAGGACAAAATCTAATGCTAAAGGTACAGTGATTGTCTTGGTTGCATGTATGGAAATACTCAAAATTTTGACAGTCTCTTAAATTTTATTTTAATTTGTTTATAATCTATGTACTTGAGGAGTATCTATTTATTGTTGGAAATTTACTCACATTTCTAATCTATTATTATTGTTAATGTTGTCATCACTGTTATAGTTTTTATAATTATGGCTAAGAAGCAGTTTATCATGATATTTAAATCATATTAAAGGGAATATTTAAATAGGAAACAAACATAAAAAACCTGCATAGATGCACCTACCATCTATCAACCTCCACTGGTTCTTTGTCACCAGTACCCATGTAAAATTTTCCAGCACCCCTAGGGGCTATATGGTTCTATACATATGCTATTCTCTAAACAGTCACTCAAATTAAGAGGTTCAATAAAGTCCCAAAAGAAATTTGATGTGAGGGACCTTGTATGTGCTCATATAACTTACTAACAATAATAGCCAAGCATTCTTTTGACTAATTATTGTTTGTCATTTCAATAGGGACTACAAAGGTTGCATAATATTTTCTGTAACTTATTCAACACGTAAAATTTCAATGCATATTGATGTCTCACAGAACCACAATATTTAAAATTTTTTCAGAAATTTAAATGCAACAGTTTGAAGTCTATGTTTTCCCCTAATACCAACCACTTGTCAAAATGTACTGGCTGATATATTTCATAGCACCAGCATTAGTGCGGTTATCATCTAAGTTACAAGACCTCCTCTACTTAGAGAGATTACAGGAGAGAGGCAGGCAGTTTTATGTTAGGTATTGAGAGATTAAATTTTAAATGAAGATGTTTTTTGCTGCAGAGGAGAACATGGTTGACTTGCATTACATAAGAGAAGACAGGGGTAACTGGGATGGAGCTGGAAAGGGAGATAAAGATGGTGGTGGCAAGGTGACATTGCAAGGTACGAAGAGAATAGACTATAAAGGGGGAAAAAAAAAAAACACAGAAAAGGTAGAGAGAAATTATAAGAGTGTATAGAGGATTGAGAAATGTTTAGAGATGATGTAAGGATAGGGAGTAAATATAGTGAATTGGGAACAAAAGTGGAGGTGAGTTCAAAGATAAATCTGAATTGGAAGTGAGAGGAAGTGATGACTGGCAACACTGAAAAGGTAAAAGACAGTGACATAGCAATAATACAGTCAATGAAGGAGATGGTATATATAATCAAAACAGTTTTAAACTAATATTTTAGACAATTAGATGTATTGTGTAATATTTTCATCATTTGTACTACTTCTACAACTACAACTACTTGCAAACATAATAGAATGTGTGAGTATGTATATAAATGTGTTTATATATATATATATATATATATATATATGTGTGTTTATATATATATATATATATATATATATATATATATATATAAAAATGTGTTTATATATATATATATGTGTGTGTTTATATATATATATATATTATATATATATAAAATGTGTTTATATATATATATATATATATATATATAAAAATGTGTTTATATATATATATATAAAAATGTGTTATATATATATATATATATATATATATATATATATATAAAATGTGTTTATATATATATATATATATATATATATATATATAAATGTGTTTATATATATAATATATATATATATATATAAAAATGTGTTTATATATATATATATATAAAAATGTGTTTATATATATATATATAAAAATGTGTTTATATATTATATATATATATATATATATGTTTGCATGTAAGTATGTATATAGAAAAAGAAAATTGAAGAAAATACTGAAAGCAGCCAATGAAATGAAAAGACAAAAGAAGCAGAGAAACAATATATATGTAGGTAAGTATATATGCATTTAAATATGTATATATATATATATATATGTATGCATGTGAATATATGTTTATATATGCATGCACATGTGTGCATATATATATACATATATATATGCACACACATACATGTATATGTGTATGTATATGTGTGTATATATATGTTTATATATATACACACATATATACATGCACACACATATGTATATATATAAGCATTGCCACAGAAACTTAGCAGTCACAGAAATCAGACAATACTTAAAATAATGGTATGTGAAGTCACCTGGTAAGTCTTGAAATTCTAGTTCCATAAGTTTGGGTAATTTCAGTTGAGTGTTATGTGTTGCGAGTTGAAATGTCTGCCTACCTGTAAGACCAAAAAAAAAAACAATAATTAGCATTTTGGCATTATTTTATTTCATTTCAGTTATTATAATTATTTTCTCACTTTTTTTTTAAAAAAAAAGAAGCAGGCACTTTCAATAAAAATATGAGAGAATGAAATACAAACCTATCCGACCCATAACCTGAAATAAAGTTTTGCAAACATGCTAAAATAGTGATGGGCAATGTTGTTTATGATGATGATTATATTGATGATGACAATGATGATGATGATGATGGTGGGATGATTACATTGATCTGATTGTTTAACTCTTTTGAAACTGATTCACCTGAGACAGCTCCTGGTTCTTGGATACAAACTTCATGTTTTAACCCTTTAAGCATTCAGATTATTTTGTCCAATGTAATGCTTATTTATTTGCATTGTTATGAATTACCAGTGCATTATATCACAACTTTTAAATTTCAATGAAGTGATTATTTATTTTTAGAAGATATTATAAGGCAGGAGAGGCTGAATATGGCCAGTCCCAATATAAAGCCAGCAGAATATTTAGGCCGGTGGTGGCCAGTTTAAATGCTAAAGAGTTACAGTGATATCATCATTTTAACGTTCACTTTTCTATGCTTGCATCAGTCAGACATAGTGTATTGAGGCAGGTTATCTTCTGGCCAGATGGCCTTCCTGTTGCTAACCCTCACTTGTTTCCAAATAAGGTAACACTGTTTCACCCTGGCCAAACATGCATATGTACTCACAGAATACTGCAATTGAATACCCTGCTTGTATGACAACAACAATAATTTTATGACTATTAGGTGTAAAGACAAGAAGCTACAAACATACATAGTCACCCACATACATATATACACAGACACACATGTAAGCATATATGATGGGCTTCGTTCAGTTTCTGTCTACTAAATTCACACACAGAAGGCATTTGCCCAAGGTGCTGTGCTGAACAGAGGACCAAGTGGTTTGGAAGCAAACTTCATAACACACAGCCATATATCAAAACCTTCCGTCATCTTTGTTGTCACCATCATCATCATCTTTATTTTAACATCCAATTATTTTGTGCTTACATGGGTCCGAAAGAACTCATTGAGGCAGATTTTCTAGTTACATGTACTGACTGATGCTAACTCTCACCTAATTCCAAGTATAGTAAAACGATGGCAATGCTTGTTTACTATTACCACAAGCTACCAAGACACACACACACACACACAAACATACATACAGAGTTTTAATCTACCAAATCCACTCACAAGGCTTAGGAAAAGTCAGGGCCATAGCTGAAGATGCTTGCCCCAAGGTGCTACACTTTCAAACTAGATCTAAAACCATGTAGGTAAGAAGAAAGCTTCTTAACCAAGTAGCTACTAGTTGGAATAAATAGTGTATTAGTATAAATGTAGCTGGTATGAATGTTAGTACAAACATATTGATACATTAGTAAGTATAATGTGATTAACACAGAATTAATTAATTGACAAGCAATAACAACAACAGCAACTGCATGTATTTATAGATGTTCTAGAAACCCATAACGAAAAGTTCATTGGGAGCAGATGGATAAACGAATTTAATCAAAATTACTTGTAATTGTGGGTAGTGGTGGTGGTGATGCTGGTGATGGTAATATGGGTGGTGGGGGTGGTAAATACAGTATTATGGTCATGATGGTGATGATGGTGGTGGTAGTGGTGCTACTGCTGCTGATGATGATAATGATTATGATGATGACAATCATCATGCACCTCTGCCTCCTCATCTTCGAGATGGTAGTCATAATAATAGGAATGATAGAGCTGATGATGATCATCATCATCCTCATCAGGATAGTTCTTCTGTGGTGGAGGTGGTGGTGGTACAGAAGGAGAAAGGAAATGTAATTGTTGAAATTAAGTTGTGTAGTTGTAATGGTGTGGTGGTGGTGTACATTTTAGTAATTGTGTCAGTGATGATGGTGATGATGATGATGTGCTAATAAATAAAAGTGATGATGGCGTTGTTGCTTTATAACCCCAAATCAAAGAAATCATCATCAACCACATTCTATCCATGACCATCCAGCTTATTGTCAGGTACACCATGTTTAAATATGTAAATATGGTTTCTTGGTTATCATCCATGTCAGCGGATGAATAAGGTTTTAAGACTATATAATGATTTCAAAATTTGGAACAAAACCAACAATTCTGGGGGACGGGTTAAGTCGATTACACTGACCCCAGTATCCAACTGGTACTTATTTTATGGACCCCAAAAGGATGAAAGGCAAAGATGGCCACAGCAGAATTTGAACTCAGACCACCAAGACAGATGAAACACCACTAAGCATTGAGTGTTTTACCCAGCATGCATGATTCCGTCAGCTCACCACTTTTTTAAGTCTATATAATCAAATGTATTCTTCCATTTTTTAATTATTTTTTTGTTAGATGAAAGTATGATTTGAGGTAGATTTAGTTGCCATTTCAAGCATGTCATATGACAATATAGTGATAGCCCTTATTGAAACAGAGTTATTTACACTGTTCCCTAATACATTACTGCTATGTAATATATCAATATCAGGAGGATAGAGAATAAGAAAGTCAGTCAGAGGAATTGATTCAAGTAGCCATCATTAACCTTTTAACATTTAAAACAGTCATATCCAGCCAAATCATTGTACCTGTTTTGTGTTCAAACCTGCCAGATTTGGCCTCTCACACATACTCTACAATGTCATTCTAGAAATAAACAATTACATTCATCAAAATTCTGAAGCTATCAGATAATACACAATTAATTAAAAACTATCTCTTTTACTCCTTTACTTGTTTCAGTCATTTGACTGTGGCCATGCTGGAGCACTGCCTTTAGTCGAGTAAATCGATCCCAGGACTTATTTTATGGACGCCTAGTACTTATTCTATTGGTCTCTTTTGCCGAACCGCTAAGTTACAGGGACGTAAACACACCAGCATCAGTTGTCAAGCGATGTTGAGGGGACAAACACAGGCACAGAAACATATATACACACACACATACACACACACACACATATATATATATATATATACACACATACATACGATGGGCTTCTTTCAGTTTCTGTCAACCAAATCCACTCACAAGGTTTTGGTCAGCCTGAGGCTATAGTAGAAGACACTTGCCCAAGGTGCCATGCAATGGGAATGAACCTGGAACCATGTGGTTGGTAAGCAAGCTACTTAACACACAGCCACTCCTGCACCTATATGGGAATAAATATTACATTTGACAGAGTAATCTGAATGCTGGAGGGTTAAATATGGTTTTCCAGGATATTCCTGATCTTGTGGTTCATCACTTGAGATAGCTCATATAGGTAATTACTGTATCAACCAGACTATCAGATGTTAATGATACACAGCTGATCACAATGTGCTTCTTTGCATTGTTGTAACTCATGAATGATGCCATCCTGCTTGTTAGCCAGGCAGGCAGACAAGTAGGCCAATATTCCCCCAGAACAGAACGCCATTTCATCACAGGGTTACTCAGTTACAGTTGACTGCACAGAAGCAACATGAAACGAGGTGTTTTGCTCAAGAACACAATATGCCACTGGTCTGCAAATCAAAACCACGACCTTGTGTTCGTGAATGCAAGATGATATATTAGAATAAATATACTTAGTTTTAATTGGATGGTTTGAGAAAGACTTCCAGTTGGCTATGCATACAAGTCAGTCTTTGCCATGTCACCAATGCCATCAGTGGGAAAGGCCATTATTCTAGAGCTGAAACAGCTCAGAACCAGTTTCCTCAAAACATTATTGTCAGAATGGAGAGAGCCTGTCTACTTATCCAATTAGCATCTAATTCTACACATTGTGATATTGTGTCTACACAATATCTGTCTATCTATGTGCCTATCTTGTCAGTCTGATGATAGCTTAAAAGTCACTGTCAACAACATTCTTTTATAAGAATAATAAACTTCAAAGAGATGCAGTATGAAATTTTGTCAGTGAACAGGTTGCAGTCTCAAAGTGATGAAATATTTTGGCAAATTAAATTTAAATGTTGAAGTGAATCTAATGGTTTTTGTATGTTTCTTAAATGGCTTATAAACACCTTCCACGCTGCAATTGTTTTCGTTCCAGCACACGATCTCAGATCAGGTCACTTGCTATGCAAGTACATTTCCGTAATAATAAACTTGTACTCTACAAAAGTATAGCATAACCCAACCATATATTACAATAAAATTGTTTTTATTATAACTGAACATAAAAACAAACATCAATACAGATAGATGGATGGATAGATAGATAGAGAGAGAGAGTTATTAAGTATCCTTTAACAAGAAAAGTGCTGGCAGTAACTTTGAAGTTTTGGCTTGCTTAGCCTTCATGAGATATTCAATGAAGGATAAACAGACTGAAACATCGAAGTCAGTGTCAACACTACTTTTGTTAAAGAATAATAAAAACGTACTTATGAAGATTATTGACTAATCCTTCAATTCAATCTAATGTAAAATTGCTTCATAGCTTGGTACAAAAATAAGTATTAGTACAAAAATAAGTATTATCATATGTGTGTGTATATATATATATAATATATATATATATATATATATATATGACAGGCTTCTTTCAGTATCCATCAACCAGATATCAATACAGTTTGTATTAATATAAATAGCTTATAAGAATAAATTTAGTATTTTTGTGTATATGTGTGAGTGAGTGAGTGAGTAAGTGTGTGTGTGTTCAATAGAATGTTAGTAAAAGTAAGACTAGTATATTAGTGCAAATATACAGTTATATTTGTATGATGTGATTAACACAAAAGAAGTTAATTAATTGACAAACAAATAACAACAATCGTATTTATTTATAGATGGTCTAGAAACCCATAATGAAGAGTTCATCAAGAGCATATGGATAAACGAATTTAATCAAAATTACTGGTGATAGTGGTGATGGTGGTGGTGGAGGTAATAAAGATGAATTTTGTCGTTTGATGGCTGTGGTGAGATTTTTTGTGGTGGTCATGGCAGAGAGTGATACAGTGGTATGTGTACAGCTGTAGTGGTAAGGAATGGATATAGTGATAGTAGTGGGGCTGGGGTAGTGACAGTGGTAGAATATGGATGAGTGAAATGGAAGGGATAGATAAAGTGGTAAGGGAATGATGATGGCAGCATCAGTGGTGATGGTATAGAATTAGAAAAATTGTGTGGAGGGAATGGCTATTGTAGTACTGGTAGTGGTCGTGGCATTGATAGTGGTTGTAATATGATGTTTGAGTTGATGGTATTGATGATGATGTTGGTGGTGGTGATGTTGATGGTGGTAGTGATGATGGTGTTGATGCTGGTAATGGTGGTGGTGGTGATGGTGTTGGTAGTGGTGGTAGTGGTAATGGTGGTGGTGGTGATGATGGTAATGGTGGTGATGGTATTGATGGTGGTGCTGATGATGGTAATGGTGGTGGTGATGATAACAGTGGTGGTGGTGGTAATAGTGTTGGTGATGGTAATGGTGGTGGTGGTGATTGTAATGGAGGTGGTGGTAGAATGCTTGTGAATGTGTAGTTCTGGTGGTGAGGGTGCTGTTGACTTGTAGTAGTTGAGTTTGTGGTGATAGCAATAATGGTGATGATGATGGCGGTGTTAGCACTGATGCTGCTGATGATGATGTCGGTGATTGGGGTGGGGTGTTTTTATTGGCAATAGTTATAGTTGGTAGTAGGAGCCGTGGAAATGGAGGAAATAGTCAGAACAATCGCTATGATGATGCTGCTGCTGATGATGATATTCAAGACAGAGATATCCATGATGATGATATTCATGACAATAATGATGGTAGAGGGAATGCTGAAAAAATGGTGGAGAAGAAGGATAAAGATGATGAGAAATGAGGAAGAGAAAGCGCAAGATGTCGACAATGATATATTAAACATAAAATAACAAAAACACCAATGCCAAGATGGCTGAAAGCCAAAACTCAGAAATTTCAACGACCAATTTTGAACATTTTGAAATACAAACATGAATGCTCATCCACCAAGCTACCAACTGGGCCACAGACATTTTAAATTATAACCACACACATACACATACACACACACACACACACACACAAATATACATATTTGTACTTGGATACATTAGAGGTCACAATATATATGTATCAATATGTATGATGTTGATAAAGAGATGGAGTGTGTGTATGTATGTTACTGTACATACATATAGGGGACTGGTGCCAAAAAGTTCCTGGCTTTGGTAAAAGAAAATACAGGAAGATCAGTTAATTATGCTTTTATTTAACATATTTCCCTCTCAGACTCACAAATTTATTGTAGTAGTCTTTCAGTTGTTTCAAGTCCTGTAAAAGAAATCAGCAGGTAGGGCCTCCAATCAGGCCTTTCGTGAAACCCTTAAAATCAGGAACTTTTCAGCACCCCTCATGTACTATACTGTACAATAGAATATATTTTAAAGCTGCTTTTTATCTTTTGAACTAATACTTGTGCATAGACAGCTGCAAACACCTTATCTTAAATATATAAAGTAATCCCTCGACTATCACAGGTGTTACATTCCAAAAATCCCATGATAGGTGAAAGTCCGTTCAGTAGAAACAGTTCTGTACTGTATATTTTTTTTTTATTATTATTTTCATAATTTGTACATATTTATTTTATCATAAATGCAAAGCAACACCACGGAGGAATTAACATAAGCTTAAATAATAAACCACAATAGGTGAACCGCAATAGGTGAACCACAATGGTATCAACCAGATTTTTGGATGCTGTTATTCACAACTTGTCATGAGTTCACAATGTTTTAGCTTTCAAATGATGCCACCCCACTGATTAGCCAGGCAAGTCATTATTTCCCCTGAATAGAAAGCCAGGTTATTGCATGGTTACTCTTCCATAATTGAGTGGACTGGAGCAACATAAAATGAATTATCATGCTCAAGAACATTGAGCAAAAGTGGTCTTGAAGTTGAAACCACAATCTTGCAATCATGTGTGCAACTTCCTAACCACTAGGCCAAGCAGCTTCGCACATATGTATAGGGTGCGATGGATAAATTGTTGCCATTTTATATTTTTAATTTCACACATGTACATTGTTTTTCATTTTGTCACCTACACAGTATAGTAGGGTCAGTTGGGCACCATCTGTGAGAAAAAAAGCATCATGACACTCTGCCAGAAATTTGAAAACGAGATGCTGTACTGCTAGGCATATGTGTTGGGAGCTCCAATATGAACATTTCAGAGTGTTTGGGTGTCAATCCAAGGACAGTGCAATCTGAGGACATATAGCGAGAGTGATGAAAATCAAACACCAGTCATCATGACGTTTGGAGTGCTCACTAGTGATGGTGACATTATGCTTCCTGTCATCTTCCCACAATGCCTCACACTCAACACAGAGGCTTGCATCAAGTGCCTGGAGGAGGTAATGCTGTCTTGGGTCAAGAGGCTGGCTGCTGTAAGACCCTATGTCTGGCAAAAGGACTTTGCACTGTGCCACACAAGCAGGAGAACCCAGTTGTGACTCTCAGACAATTTTTGTGACCACATCACCTGTAACATCTAGCCACCTAACTCCCTATACTGCAACCTCCTTGATTATTATGTGAAGGGCACAGTTGAGTGAGAGACCAACAAAACACCTTGTAACACGAAAGATGAACTGAAGGCAAGGATTATGGCACCATTCACCAACCTAAACGATAAGACAGTCCAGAAGAGTTGCAGGAGATTCCATAGTCATCTGGTGGCCATGGCTGGGGGCAATGGCAATTTTATTGAATACATCTACTCTTTAGTATTCCAAGATTTTTTATGTATTGGGTCATCCCATAAATAATGCAGATGTTTTTAATACATTTTTTTTTTCTCAATATTAAGATAAAGTTCTTTTTTAATCTAAAATATACTCTCCATTTTCTACAATATTCTTCCATCTATCTTGTAGACATGTAAGGTCTCTCTTCCAAAATTCCCTTGTCTGTGATAAAAAAATATTCCTCCAGAACTGTTCCGACCTTGTCATATGGGGCAACATCCAGCGAAAATGGTAGGTGGGGCATCATTCTCATTCAGACTGCTCCAGCCTTTGGAATGTTATCCTCGTATGTGGCCAAGCATTATCCTGATGGAAGAACACCTTTTGTTTTGAAACCAAAGATGGTGGTTTTGTACTGATTAAAACCACTCAAGATGCTCACAGTAGATCTCTCCTTTGTTATCGTTTGGTTTGGGTTTAAAAGTTCAAAGTGGACTAAACCTTTCATATCCCACCAAATAGATAACAACACTTTATATGGATGAAGACCTTCTTTAGCCTTTCCCTACCCACTGTCTTTGGCACTTGACATTTTTATAGAGAACCCATTTCTCCAGTCACTTTTTGGTTCAAAAAAGGTTCATTTGTGAGAATACACATTCACTCTGTGTATGACTAGACTTGGAAAGTTTGTGAGGAAGCTACTGACCCAATTTTCTGACTTTTCAATGGCATGCAGGTATCAATGAATGGTTGAATAACCAAATCCAAGCTTCTCTGCTAGTTCCTCAACATTTACAATGGGATTTTGTTCTACCAAGATTTGCAGGATGTCCTCATCGAGCTCTACAGATCTTCCAGGACAAGGCTCATCTTCTAGGCTGTAGTTTCTGGCTTGGAATTTCTGGAACCACCATTGATACTGGCTTACACTTATTGTCTGATCCCCATATACTGGATTTATACTCTTCATAATGTGTTGTTGCCCTTATTGAACTCATGAAGCAAAATATGCCAAATACGCTCCTTTGTCACTTTCTTTATAGCTTTGAAAATATAACTGTTAAAATCAAAATTCACTCTTCAAAACTTGCACTAAGAATAAGTACAAAGTAAAATTGCTTTCTGCTTTTATAGCAAGCTGATTCAGGTAATTTATCCCACCTCTAACTTTTAGCTGATGCAACTGAAAAAACTGCATTATTTATGGGAGGACCCAATAATTTTGGTAAATGTATCTGTTAAAATGAGATATCAGTGTTATTTTCATTTGTTTATAATTTAGATGACAGTTTATTCACCACACCCTGTATATGTCAATGCATGAAACTCTCAGCCCTTGAATCACTCCATAACTTCTGCCAATTATTAATAATACATATCTATACTTATGCTTTTAGTTCTATTTTCTTGAGTACATGACCAAACCTATATATATATATCTTTTACTAGTTTCAGTCATTGGACTGCAGCTATGCATGAGCACTACCTTCAAGGATTTAAGCAAACAAATTGACTTCCATACTTATTTTTTAAGATTGGTATTTATTCTATCGGCCCTTTGCCAAACTGCTAAGTTAAGGGGATTTAAACCCACCAATACTAGTTGGGGGACAAACACACAGACAGAGACACACACACACACACATAGATATATGCATTTATATAGCAGGTTTCTTTCAGATTCCATCCACAAAATCCATTCCCATGGTTTTGGTTGGCTTAAGGTTATATAGTAGAAGACACTTGCCCAAGGTTCCATGCAGTGGTACTGGAGCCATGTGACTGGGAAGCAAGCCTTTTACCACACAGCCACATGTGTGTGTGAGTGTGTGTATCTATGTATGTGTGTATGTGTGTGTGTATGTGCAGATTTTAAGAAAGACCTGCTAATAGTTTCATGCTACGGAGATATAATAATTTGGTAGATTTATATAACATGCCATGTATCTCCAAGCAATTTTTTAGGCTCGGTACATACTGTTAGGCATATTTGAAAACCAGGATACTGCTCCATGAGAAAACTTGAGAAAAACATAGGAAAAACTCAAAGAAGCTTGATGAAAAAGTGGAACAAAAGAATGAAAAGTAAGAAAACCAAGATCTTCATCCCCTTTGTCTGTAGAAATCATAATTTAGCTCATGTAGAAAAATATCACTGAGGGGAATGTAAAGTCTGTGAAAATGTTACTCAATCCAGAGAGGGCACTGCCCTCCAGTTTGACAATTTGTCCATGTGCTTGCATTTGCTAAAAAGTTTGGATTTGGTATTAAGTAGTATGGCAGAATTCTTGGATCTAAAATGAATGTGCAGTCTTTCAACTACACATAACTTGCATCTCTTTGATCCATTCATATGCGGCATAGATTTCTCCATGATTCTCCACTTGCTTCTATGTGGTGTGCAGTTGATCTTCAGATACTATACATGGCATCAACTAATTCATGTTTTCTCAAAGAACAGCATCCTAGCTTTCAAGCTGGTATGCACTGAGCCAGAAAGATTGCTTGGAGACACATTGCATGTTATATAAATCTTCCAAAATTATTATATCTCTACAGCCTGAAACTATTAGCAGCTTTTTTAAAAAATTCTTTGCATATTAAATAACATTTATTTATCTCTCAGGGATGGAGTAATTATTTTGTTGATCCTACCTATAAAAGAACAGTAATATATATATATATTGCCCTACAAATGACTGCTGGTCACTTCCGAAACAAAATCAAATCAGCCAGTCTGAAATGTATAGAGTTAATGTCTGAATACACTGATTGGCAAAGACACTGCATAAAATTCAAGACATAAATTAGAAGCTCCTCTATAGTAAAAAACTTTATCAATATGACATACTTAAATGTGCATGATTGAAATGCCAGAGGCTGCAGTTTCCATGCTAGAAAATTCCTGCTTTGGTTAGCCCAAAGCTATAGAAGATGATGCTTGCCTTAGTTTCCATTTATGATGTACATATTATGTACAAAAATTGTACATACGTAAGACCTGCCCACCACAACAGAATTGATATCCTAAAACCAGCTTGATAAAACTTGTCTTAGAGGGGTTCTGCCCCGTCAACCAACTCCTCTACCCACATTTTTCCCCTAGCAGAATAGGTATATACTCATACCTGGTTTTCTCAGTTACCTTTACTTCCCCCACCTACTGTTTACACCAATCATTACCTTTCTGTGCCTTCTCTCCCCTCCCTCTGCTGCTCTCCATCATCAACTCCTCATTTACCTGCTATCACCCCTCAAAGCCCTCGCATATCTACTGCAATCCCTGCCCCCAAGCTTCTATATTTCCCTCCATCATTAGCTATAGTCACTCCATCCTGCCCACTCAACCATACCAAGCTTCTAAGTCACCTCACCTATTTTCAACACCCTCCAATGTCCCTTGAGGGCACGCCCCAACACATACCCGCAATCATCTCTCTCACAGTCACTCCCTTTACCTTACTCTCCAACATATTTTTCCTTTATTCTCCAAATGGAGTATCCATGTATCTACTCTTCAGCAAGACAACCTATATCTGTCCCATCTATAATTCAAATATCTTAACTGGAACAAAACCACACAATCTCAATACTACTTCTTCAACTCCTAGTTGAGGGGTTCTAGTCATGCGAGATACATAGTTATTCTGTCAGTGCTGGTGCCACATAAAATCACTGGCATCACATGAAAAAACACTAATGATGGTGCCATGTAAAAAGCACTGGTGACGGTGCCACATAAAAAGCATCCAATATACTCTATAAAGTGGTTGAGGTTAAGAAGGGTATCTAGAGTCTAAACAGACAATGGCAACTGGTGTAGTACCTGGCTTTGTCAGCTCCTATCAACCAGTCCAACCCATACCAGCATGGAAACAAATATTAAATAATGATGATTATGATGAGTATATACATACATGTTAGTATACACACATATATTACCATATACACATATATATATAATTATGTGTGTATGTGTGTTATGTGCATATTATTTTCAAGAAACAAACTAATTTAATAAAACTTACTCAATATTGAATATATTACAGAAAACAAAATGAAAATGCAAAATGAATGATAAAAGTAATTTAACATGTTCAATATTTCTGTTTTTGCACATTTCTACACTTCTTCACACATACACACAAATACACACACACTATATATATATATATATACACACATATCTATACATATATTTACATATGTATATATATATATATATACACACATATCTATACATATATTTACATATGTATATATATATATATATATATATATATATATATATATATATATACATATATACATACACCCTTATATTTAAAATTCATAATATATATGTACACACATCTTTTCTCATATTTATACACTGTTACTCATTCTTCTACACTTCATTAATACAAAGATTTTATTATTTCTGTATTTTGTGTCAGTAATATTATTATCATCATCATCGTTATTATTATTATTATTATTATTATTATTAATATTATTATTTAAACACAATAATAATACTGTAGATTGTTATATCTTTATTTAAGTGTATTGGCAAGAAAACGAGCTGTTGTTTCTCAGTATGTTGCTTTTGTTGTTGTTATTGTTGTTTGTATGTTGTTCTGTTGTTTTTGAAGAAGAAAATATTTACTGAATTACAGAAAAATAAATTATGTCTGTCGAATAAACAATCTCAGCAATATTCACTTATTTTGTGTGTGTGTATATATATGTGTGTGTGTATACACATATTCATGTGTACATTGAGAGTATGTATGTATGTATACATGTGTGTATATATATATGTTTATCCGAGGGAATGTGTGCATTGTGTACGTATATATTAATGTATGTGTGAGTATGTATATGTAAGTGTATGTGTGTGTTTACATGTATGTGTGCATATGCAATAGTACATACACATGTGTATATGTAGAGACAGATATATCCGTATATGTATGCATATGTTTATGTTTATGTGTGAATCTGTACAAATATATGTACGTGTGTGTAAAGATATATATATACACACACACACACATTCATATAAGTATGTAGCTGTATCTGTGTGTAAAAGAATACACAGGTACATATATATGCACGCAAGAACTGATGTCATTTTGTTTTTCTTTTGTTTTCTTTTTTTAATATTTAATAAATTTTATTTCATTGAACATTCAGATGAATTTGCGTATCTGGTGTTGGTTTCTTTCGTATCAGTTTCTATCTTGATTTCTTTATTTACACATTGCTATCTGTCTCGATATATCATCATCATCATCATCATGTACACTTTCTATGCTGGCATGGATTGGGTGATTTGACTGTCCGAGATGCTCTTCCTGTCACTAACTCTTGCCTATTTTCTGCATGGACTTTGAACGCCACAGCTCATTGGCTGGTCATGTTTTCATAGAAGATTCTAGACAACTGAGACCATTTTTGTAATAATGCTGATTTTGCTTACAATCACAAAGTAAATGTCAAAACAAGTAAGACGTTTGCTTCCCAACCACATGGTTCAAGGTTCAATCCCACTGTGTGGCACCTTGGGCAAATGTCTTCTACTATAACCTCGGGCCAACCATAGCCTTGTGAGTGAATCTGATGAACAAAAACTGAAAGAAGCCTATTGTGTGTGTGTGTATACGTGTCTATGTGTATGTACTTTTGTGTCTGTATTTGTCCTCCCATAACATTGACAACTAGTGTTGGTGTGTTTACATCCTTGTAAGTTAGTGGTTCAGCCAAAGAGACCAAAAGATTAAGTACTAGGCTTATAAAAAAGAAAATGGTCCTGGGGTTGATTTGGTCATCTAAAACTCTTCAAAGCAATGCCCTAGTATGCCCAGTCAAATGAGTGAAACAAGTAAAAGATATATATATATATACTGAAAATGCTCTGAGACCAACTTCCGTCACTTTCCAGGGAGAAAAACTAGAAATAGTTGATAGCTTCCGTTACCTAGGTGACCAAGTCAGCAGCGGGGGCGGGTGTGCTGAAAGTGTAACTGTTAGAGTAAGAATAGCTTCGGCAAAGTTCAGAGAGCTCTTACCTCTGCTGGTGACAAAAGGCCTCTCGCACAGAGTAAAAGGCAGACTGTATGATGCGTGTGTACGAACAGCCATGCTACATGGCAGTGAAACATGGGCCGTGACTGCTGAGGATATGCATAAGCTCGCAAGAAATGAAGCCAGTATGCTCCGATGGATGTGTAATGTCAGTACTCATACTCGACAGAGTGTAAGTACCTTGAGAGAAAAGCTGGACCTAAGAAGCATCAGTTGTGGTGTGCAAGAGAGACGTTTGCACTGGTATGGGCATGTGGCGAGAATGGATGAAGATAGTTGTGTGAAAAAGTGCCACACCCTAGCGGTTGAGGGAACCTGTGGAAGAGGCAGACCCAGGAAAACCTGGGACGAGGTGGTGAAGCACGACCTTCCAACTTTAGGTCTCACTGAGGAAATGACTGGAGACCGAGACCTCTGGAAGTATGCTGTGCGCGAGAAGACCCGGCAGGACAAGTGAGACCATAACCCGTGGCCTTCTACATGGGATGGAGCCAGTCTACGTATGCATACCTTCCCTTCTTGGGACACAAAACTCTACTTGTGAAGACCTGTTGAGGCAAGTGAGGATCAGAATCGAAATCGATCAATGGAAATTGCAGCTGAGTTACCAGTGCTGGTGGTACGTAAGAGAACCATCCGTTCGTGACCGTTGCCAGCACCGCCCCGACTGGCGTCGTGCCGGTGGCACGTAAAAAGCACCATCCGTTCGTGTCCGTTGCCAGACTCGCCTGGCCCCCGTGCCGGTGGAACGTAAAAGCACCATCCGTTCGTGGCCGTTTGCCAGCTCCGTCTGGCACCTGTGTGGGTGGCACGTAAATAGCACCCACTACACTCACGGAGTGGTTGGCGTTAGGAAGAGCATCCAGCCGTAGAAACACTGCCAGATCAGACTGGGCCTGATGCAGCCTTCTGGCTTCACAGACCCAAGTTGAACCGTTCAACCCATGCTAGCATGGAAAGCGGACGCGAATGATGATGATGATGATGATGATATCACTTTGACCAACCAGGCTATCAGACGTTGCTACACATTGCTGGCCACAATGCGCTTTGCATTGCTTTAGCCTTCAAATGATATCACCCCACTGGCTAAGCGAGCAGGCTAACAGAAGAAAGAGTGAGAGAAAGTTGTGGTGAAAGAGTACAGCAGGGATTGCCACCAACCCCTGCTGGAACCTCAAGGAGCTTTAAGTGTTTTCGTTCAATAAGCACTCACAAGGCCCTGTCTGGGAATCAAAACCACGATTCTACAACCACGAGTCCGCTGCCCTAACCACTGGGCCATTGCGCCTCCACACACACACACACATATATATATATATATATATATATGACAGTATGTGTGGTAAGAAGCTTGCTTCACAACTACAGTACTCTATTGATACCTATTTCATTGATCCTGAATTGATGAAAGGGAGGCACAACTTTGGCAGCATTTGAACTCAGAACATAAAAACATGAAATACTGATAAGTGCTTTTTCTGGCGCATGGTTAAATATTTTAGATTAAGACTAGGTATGCTTTCGTTAGTAGCAATTACCTGGTTAATAACAAGTCTTCAAATTAACAGCTGGTTTCCTGATTAACTAGTTTTGAGGATACCAAGTTTGAGGTTTGCAACGGATTATGCAGTGCACAGCAAAATTTTGGTTAACGGTAAGTTTTGTTTGACAGCAAGCTTTTTAGTTAACAGCAATTTTTTGGTTAATAGCAATCCAAGATTGAATTACATTTTATTAGCAAACAGTCGTTAACTCTTTTGGTAATAGGAATTTAAATAAATTTTCTTTATAATAGCAGTAATTACTGAGGGGGCCAGGTGTGAAATAGAGGTTTAAATTCTTATTACAAGATTCTTTTAAAAAGTAAAAACACTCACCAAACACACACATACATGCATACATACATACAAAGGAAAACCATCCTTACATATGATTGCCAAGGGTATGTATACTGCTTGGTACTGTCCTCACCCCTCACCAATACATGATTCAGATTAAGGCCCCTACCCACCAAGTTCTAAAACAGCTGCTTGTTATTTTGTAAATGACCTGGTGGCCCTCATCAAAATCATTCCCCAACCACTCTTAAACCACAAACTTACAGTCTCTCCTCCCTGCCACTATTTTACACGATATCAAACACAGATGCTTAGATGTTTTTGTTTTCTTTTTTTTTCTCTTTGACCTTGTTTTTAAAAGATATTTTATTAACAATAGAGGCAATAATGCCACAAGATAATATTTATCCCTATTTAAACATAGATGTTCTGTTCGAACAAACTATACTGCAGTAGATACCATGAGAGAAACTCTCATATTGGCTTTCAGTGCAAAATGCACTCTTACTTATATTGCCAGCAGGGAGATAAATCCCTAACATCTCCAGTGCCAAGACCACCAGACCATGTGATTTCAACCTTCTTTGATGCTGTCAATGATGAACACTCAACTGCTAGAGATAGCAGCGACTGACCCGTGGTATATACGATGCATAAGATATTTTTCTTTTCTCTGAGATCCCATCTGTTTGACCAAATTTGACACCATTACTGTCACACATCCAGTTTTGACATTAAATAGGCCAATCCTGATTAGACACCTACTACTAAAATATATATGTGTATATAATGATAGATATACACATGCACATTTGCCTGTATGGATGTATGTATTTGTTGATCCATCTGCTTGTGCATATATGTAATATATATTTTGTGTATGCATGTTCGTGGCTGGTTGCCAGCTCTGTCTGGCCCCGTGTCGGTGGCACGTAAAAGCACCATCCGTTCGTGTCCGTTGCCAGCATCGCCTGGCCCCGAGCCGGTGACACGTAAAAGCACCATCCGTTCGTGGCCGTTCACCAGCTCTGTCTGGCACCTGTGCAGGTGGCACGTAAAAAACACCCACTACACTCGCGGAGTGGTTGGCATTAGGAAGGGCATCCAGCCGTAGAAACACTGCCAGATCTGACTGGGCCTGACGAAGCCTTCCAGCTTCACAGACCCCAGTTGACCCGTCCAACCCATGCTAGCATGGAAAACGGACGCTAAACGATGATGATGATGATGATGATATAGATATAAGCATGGCTGTTTAAGTTGTTTGCTTCCAAGCCACATAGCTTTGAGCTCAGACCCACTGTATGGCACTTTGGGCAGCATCCACTATAGACATGAGCCAACCAAAACTTTGTGAGAGGGTTTATTAGCTGGTAACTGAAAGTCTGTCATGCACATATTTATATATATATATATATATATATATATATATATATATATGATGTGTGTGTCTTAGTCTTTTCATGTCTCAACACTGAAGTGATCATTGTAAACAAGTATCTATGTCATACAAGTGGTGTCCTTTGTTTTCAATTTTCAGTGAAAATGTGTGTGGCCATGGAGAAATATCACTGAACTTGGAAACAGATTAGTGTTGGTGAAAGAAAGGGCATCTTACAGTGGAAAGTGAACATGTAAAAGTTCATGTGAACATAGACAACTGGAGTCTGGACAGCTCCCCAGCTGGCTAGCTCCTGTCAAACTGTCTGACCCATGCCAGCAAGAAAATAGATCTTAAACGATGATGATGATGATTATATATATATATATATATATATATATAATATATATATATATATATATGGGGTTGTGTGTGTATACCTTTGTGAGCAGATATATTTTTATTAACATTTAGCAGAAGCAAGAAAGTGACTCAACAGCTGAATGTTTTGTGTGCTTTGATAAGTGCCAATGCATGAAACTCTCAGCTTTTGAGTCCCTCTGTTGCTTCAGCTCAATATTAATTTAAACAAACACATACTCATATAATGAGTTCTATTTTTCTTGGTTGCATCACCATATCTGTATGTACACAGATAGAAATACACAAACACACATACATATGTGTATGTGAGTGTATGTATGTATATGTATATATATATATATATATATATATATATATATATGTATATATATATATATGTATATATATATATATATATGTGCGTGTGTGTGTGTATATACACACATGTACAATTAGATTCTAGATATAAAAAGAAAACATACTTAAATATCTGTGAAAATGGTTTGAAGCAACAGAACTACAGTGTAAATACATTAAAGTATTTAGTTTCATACCTTTAGGTTGTAAGTTCAAATCCTGTTAAATTTCACTACAGTTTTTTTTACCTTCCCTCCAGAGTTGATGAATTAAGTACTTTTGTAGCCGATTATGCGATTCAATTCACTACTTAAATAGGAATTGTATATATGTATGTATGTGTGTGTTTGTGCATATTCATTTATGTGTTTGAGCATAAACTTATATGTTTGGATGCATATGTGTGTATGTGTTTGAATGTGCATATATATATATATATTTGAAAATATGTGTGCGTGTGTGTATCAAAATGTGTATTTCTTATGAAGATGCATATAAATGAATGTGTATGAGAGTATGTAAGCTTGTGAATGTATAGATGTGTATGTGCATATGTTTATGAACATATAGATACGTGTGTATATATGTTTGTGAATGTGATTTTGAGTACCTATGTATGTTTATGAATGTAGTATGTGAACACATATGTGCATGTATGTGTTCAGATTGTATGTTAGTATGCGTATGTATTTATGAATGCATAAATGCTTATGTATGTTTGTGAGTATGTGTGTTTTTGTATCTATTTTCAAATGTTTATGTTTGTGAAAATGTTATATATGTCATCATTATCATCATTATTTAACATCCATGGGTGATGTTACTGTGTATATAAATATGTCTATGTGCGAGTATGTGTGTGAGAGTGCGTGTGTATGTGTGTGAGAGTGCGTGTGTTTCTCTACAAGAACACAACAGTAAGATTCAATAGAGAAGCAGACAACTAACTTAGAATCCACGGATTCAAACTGGTACTACTCATGTACCATGTCCATTGAGAAGACTCGTTGCACAGTCCAGTTAGCTGTATGTAGGTGACATCTATATACAGCTGAGAATTCCCTTTTGGAAAGAAGGGAAATAGTAGCTCATTAAACAGTAAAGTGTATTTTCTTAGTTCAACAGTGTTGTACTAAACATGTACTGATTGGTAGTGGTGGGAGATTTAAACATCTTTCTACTTATAATTCCAGTTACCAATAGAACATATAATAAAACTGGAGGATAGAGAGGGAGAGAGAGAGAGAGAGAGAGCGAGAGAGACAATGAAGGGCTGAAAGAAAGCAAGAAAGCGAATATATTTGGTGATAGAATGCCAAAACAAGGAAATTGCTAAATGGTTTTGGAAGCTCTATAGTGCCAAAGTTACATCCTCTTTCCTTTCCTACAAAAATTGATATTGTATTTTTGCCATATATAACAGCATCATTATCACCACTATCATCATCGCTTTAACATCCATTTTCCCACGCTTGGAATGGTCAGATGGAATTCTTTGATGCAGATTTTTGTGTGGCTGCATGCCCTTCCTGTCATTCCCACCTGTCTCCAAACATGGCAATATTTCCTCATCTTTTGACATGTTTTCATGGAAGATTGACAATGAAAGACACTGTTTGTATGATCGGGATGCTTATCTACAACCATCAGGTGATGCCAAGACAAGAAGACACAAATACATGAATACTCATCACTCAACATTATATATATATATAGTGTGTGTGTGTGTGGTAAGGTTTCAACTAGACTAGCTCTCAATCAGCTAAGAGAGTGAAGATAATAATCATTATATATATATATATATATATATATATATATACACATACACACACACCATTCAAAACTTTTTATTCTTTACAAACAATACACAATGCTTCAAGCAAACTACAATACTCTCCTATATGTATGTATGTATTTTATATATGACAAGGAAGAGGATGAAGATAACAATATAGAATAAAGTTTAATAGTGGTTACAATTGTTTTGGTACCATTGTTCTTTAAACAACATTACATATAGGTGAGTTTTGTGTGATAAATTATGCAAGACTTGTATGAACTTATGCATGGTTGAATGATGAGGTGTCATTCTTTGCTATAGAAGGAAACACTAGACCAAAGTGTGATGCAATGTAACTGAAACTGAAACCATATATGGCTACAAAGCTAACATCACTTTCATACATACATATAACACACACTTGTGTTTGTTTTTATAAGTATATATAGGTGCAGGAGTAGCTGTGTGGTAAGTAGCTTGCTTACAAACCACATGGTTCTGGGTTTAGTCTCACTGTTTGACACCTTGGGTAAGTGTCTTCTACTATAGCCTCAGGCCGACCAAAGCCTTGTGAGTGGATTTGGTAGACTGAAACTGAAAGAAGCTCGTTGTATATGTATATGTTTGTGTTTGTCCTTCCACCATTGCTTGACAACTGATGTTGGTGTGTCTACGTCCCTATAACTTAGTGGTTCAGCAAAAGAGACTGATAGAATAAGTACTAGGCTTACAAAGAATAAGTTCTGAGGGTACTCCAGCATGGCCACAGTCAAATGAATGAAACAAATAAAATAATAGGCACAGGTGTAGCTGTGTGATAATAAGTTTGCTTCCCAACCATAGTGTTCTTGGTTCTATCCTACTGCATGGCACCTTGGGTATGTATCACCTGGGCCCTAAAATCACTTGCTACTAATCTGTCAAAAGTAAATTTTTTTGATGTTTCCCAAGATCTGAACTCTCACTCTTACAAACCATACTATATGTCTAATGAGAAAATTTGCTACATACACAAACAGTCCTCTCATGCACCTGTTGTTTAAAAACCTGACAGCTAACATTAGTAATAGGATATCCAATCTCTCTTCTAAAGAAATTTTTGATAAGGCATACCCCTAATATAATAATATCTAAACTAACAGTGGTTTCAAAGGTAAGACATATTACAACCCACCTAGTGATTATATGAATCATAAAAACAGACCTAAGAACACGCATAGAAAAATAATTTAGTTGGCCCCCATCTCACCCTTTTCCCTGAATGTTAAACCTAACATAGGTAAGAGATAAACATTTCCCAGAAAATCACAAATACAGAAAGATCTTCAACAGATGCTCAGTTAAATTTTCATATAGATGCTTCCCCAATTATGAAGAGCCAAATTACCCATAAACACCACCAAGAATCCACTCCCAGTTATGACTGTTGAGACCTTGGAGCCTGCTCACATGACCAGGAATGCATGATAAATTTCATTGTATACAAAGCAAAAGTCACAGCAATGCTACATGATAACCTAACTGAAAAGAAGAATTATATCTAGTTATGTGAAGGTAACTTCAAAAGGTGCTGTACTAACCACCTATCTTCTTTCTGGTATGTGGGCCAAAGTAAAGCCACTAAGCTAGCCACATATAAGCTTGAAGACCAAATTCATGCCACATGCAATTACGTGGAAAATCATAGAAAATCCATGACATATGTTAATGATTCTGCATAGCTGAAAAATGGCATATCCTTTTTAGGTCCAACCCATGCTAGCATGGAAAACGGACGCTAAATGATGGAAAAAAAAAAAAAAAATTCCACCACACTGCTGAATTCCAGATCAGAAATTTTCAGCAAATGCAAACATGTGGACAAACTTCTTTTGGGTGAATTGGAGAACATCATCCTCTTTGAATTCAGCAGCTGTATCGCAGACTTTACACCCTTTCTGTTGATTTTACACCAACTAGCTTTATGAATTTATCATCAAAAGGGATATGACAAATTTTCTTCCTTTTTCCCTTCATTTTCTGAGGGATTTTTTCCCCCTCTTCCACTTTTTGCATCCACCTTCCTCTTGTGATTTCTCATGCTTTATTGTGTTGTTATGTAACTTGTATAATCTATGTTTTCAGAGCCCGAAGTTTGCTTAGAGACACTAGGTATATCATCAAAACGTGTTTAGACAATATGTCCAATGTATGAAACTATTAGTTGCTCATAACTTTATACTGCGTACATTAAACAATATTTAACTCCCACTGGATGGAGTACTTTTTTTGTTGATCTTAACAGAAAAGTGAACTCTCTCTCTCTCTTCTTTTCTCTAAATGCTGTAGAAATGCTGTTATTTAAAGCCACAGGCAAGTCACATCCATGAAACAGGTTCAATTCAAATGAGTTTTTGAACATCAAAATTATTGCCTGTGTCTATTTTTTCTTCTAAAGCAAATGTGTTTTTTTTTCTTTATACCCATTGTATCTCTCTCCTTAAAATCTAACCATTCTTATATCTATCTTTGACTGTTAATTCAAAGAAATATCATCCGTTTCATATTTATCATAAAGTTTTGGAATCTTTTTATTGAATTATGATTTCTACCATAAAGTCTTTTTTGGGATAATTCAGTTGTTCAAAGAAATATTTAGTTCTAAGCTCTTCCCAACCATTTTCTTCTCAGTCTAACTGCTTGTTACATTGTTTGAGAATATATTGGTAATATGTCATGGTGCTACCTCAACATAGTCATGGCCCATTGGCTGCATACAGTAAAAGATTCATTCTCTAAAATCATATTTACAATATTCCTACAAGAATAGTGAAGATGTAGAATGCTGGTAAATTTTTAGATACAAGAATAAGTGAGGCAATTTCAATCCCTTGTTGAAGCATTTATTTCATTTATTCCTTGTACCTGTAATTATTAATCATAGACAACATACTAGAAACGAATGACACAGTAGCTGGCAGGAGTTCTGTTGAACTGAAAACCCCTCGACAAACCGCATGAAATGACTGAACCAATAGGAGATCTGCTATATGGTCATATAATTTGCTAGAAATTGCTACTAAATCTCCTTCATATCACACCATATTTTAAACAACAAAGTTATAATAACATGTAAACAGATCTATCACAAGTCACAGGCTACTCAGGCCAGAGTTTATCTTGGTTTCCACAGTGTGTAAGCAAACCAAGATTACAATACTTGTCTCATGAACAAAACATTAGACAGTTGCATGGTTAACTCTCAGCTGTAGCTGGTACTCATTTTCAGTTAGATAGATTGACTGGAGCAATGAGAAATGAAGTGTTTTGTTCAAGAACATAATGCTTCACCACCTCGTCTAGGAAATGAAACCATGGCTTAAATTCAGGAGTCCAACACTTTAACCATCAAACCAAGTGCCTTCACAAACAAAAGAGGAACCACTGGGTGCTGTCCCTTGGAAAGGACAAATAGACATGGCAGAAAAAGTCTAGATCAAAAATTTTGTTCAATCAAGATTAATCAAGAGCTAAACAACAACAATAACATGAACAGAATGTTTCATGGATGTCTCAGTCGTCAATCATAGGTTCTCTTTGTCATAATTCTGGCAAGTAGGTTAACTTACTCGAAAACAGGTAAGAGTTGGTGACAGGAAAAGCATCTGGGTATAAAAAAATCTGCGTCAACAAATTTCGTCTGCCTCATGCAATCATGGAAAATTGGATGTTAAACTATGCTGCTGCTGCTTATGATGATGATACTAGTTTTGATTTTATGAATCAGCTTTACTTCTTAATTCTTACCATTTTCCCCATTATCAGATGAAGAAACCAGTTACACTACTGCTTTCTTCATTTGATAATGAGAGAAATTAGCTATACTCTTTTCCTCTGGTAATGAGAGAAATCCTCCCCATAATACTTTCAGCTAGGCACCATTTATGTTGCACCGACAAAGACCATGCATGGGTTTTAACCAAGACAACAATATCACACGTAGCATACATAACTACACAGCAGAAGCTGTCTGTCATAAAATACCAGACTATATGAGAAAGACAATTAGAGATGACCTGTGTTTTAATTAACAATACATATTTGCTAGCCTTCATCTGATAGATTCCACCAACATCAACTAATGACTAACAATCAACTTGACACGAATAACCAGGTTGTGTTCTATTCGGTCTTTAAAGACTTCATCACAGTTGAACCATTCTATGGATCTTTTGTAAGTATCATTAAAGATTAATTATTAGTTACACAGTAATTAAGCAATAAATTTTCTTCATTTCTATACAATGCTTTGCCAGTGAATGCAATTTTCCAGTGGGGTTGTGATGGGATAGAGGTGAATATTTTTCACATGAGGCTTTTCATTTTTCCCCACCCATAAATGTGAACCTTTCACCTTTCAATGAAACTATCACAGGTCAAAGAAATCCTGGCAGAAACCCCATATTTTCAGTCAGTTGTTTTCATATCAGAATCATGTTTTCATTACCAAAGTTCCAATGGTTGTCATATCTTTAACACTGAGGAATTATAAAGAATTTTTGTGGATGCTTGGTGTTATTTTTGCCTGCATCTTCCCATACTTACATTGGAACAATTGTTATTGCTTAACACACTGCAGAAAAATTCTATTCTCCGAGAGATTCTAGCAGTGACCAATCTGTTTTCTGACTAAACTGTTAAAGGAATGTAGGAACTGAGATAAGGATGTGGCTTTAATTTACGGATAAGGTGGAGTTTTGTTTTAATTATGTCACAATATTTTGTAATTAAAAATGGTTATTAAGACACAATGGCTGCATGGTTATAGTGTTAGACTACAAACCCTATAGTCATGGGTTCATGCCTTATTGCAACAATTGGGCACTGAACTCTTACACCTCCCAACCTAAAGTATATCATCTAACTCCACATACTGTGGCTGATTCAGCACTTAAGTAGTTAGGAGTAGGAAGTGGTATCCAAGCGTAAAAACAAGCTCTACTCATATTTCTTAGTTGTGTGGTCAAGAGCAAGAAGAAATATCCAGATGTAAAACCGCTCATATTTCGCAGTTGAACAATTAATGGTAAAAAATAGTTTTCAGTTGTAAACAATTGCTCTAACATGAGCTGATTAAAGAGTCACCTCATAATAGCTTGACTTGCTAGAAACAGCTACCAAATCTCTATTTAAAAAAACAAACAGACATATTAGCGTCTTTGTTGGAATGCAGTGTCATGTTTATTGTATGACCAACAAGACTCAGGAAGGGAGAGAAAACAGCCATGATTCAGGGGTTACTACAGTAAGAAACTATACACCAAATTATTGGGTTAACTATCCTCACACTGGAAACAGACCTGACTTCCTGCATCAGAGTGGATTCCACTGAAAGTATCCAAAAACCTAGTGAATATGTTAAATATCATCATACTAGTGTAGTTTCAATCTAAAAGATGTTTCACTACAACAGTTTCCATCACCACTTCTAAAATATATGGGTTGACTCGAGGCAAAAGCAGAAGAAAGTTGCCAGATATTTCACAATCAACTTGAAACTGGAACTATTTTTACTGTAAAGTAAACTTTTTAATCATAGAGTGATACATCACATTTCCAATGCCAATGAGAAAGACATAAATTTTAAAACTCTGTTACAAACTCTTGAAAAATAAAGAGGACATTTTGTGCTTAGTTGTAATAAATCAATATATTTGCTAATTAGTTTTCAATTGATTAATTAATGTGTATATGGGGGGAGGGGTGATGGTAGTCTATCTTTCGATAAAACCAAACTATGAGAGGCAGTGTTGGCTGTGGTAAGGATGTGTTTGCCAAGAGTGATTTCTTTGTGATAACAAGGTCCACCATTTAGAGTGATTGTGATGGCTCCATTTACTTACTGCTCAGACTTTAAAAGGATGAGTGGCAATTATGCTTCACTGATAAGTCAGGTGATTCTCTTTTTGTTTTGTTTTAAATGTATAGAAGGTTGGTGTGTCCCCAGTTTAAGGCTGTTTTCCAGGTTACTGTTCATGGAGTCAGTGTAGATTTGATGCAAGGTTTAAATTGCACTGTAACCGTATAAAGCCATTGAAGTTCTGTATTTCGCAAAGTAGACCAATTGTAGCATTTTTTTCATGCAGGAGTTTGCTTGTACATAGACTAAGACATAGTCTGGTTGTGCTAAGTGATGATCATCCCCTAAGCTGCTAAAGCTGTTATATGCTTCTACATTATGTACACAAGTTTAGGGAAGAATGAAGGGTGATAAATATTTGTGATGGTATTAAAGAACAGGGTACCTTCCTTGAGGAGTTTTCTAATTAGATGTATCTGTTAATTAATTATCAGTTCAACTAATTTTAGAATTAGTTTAACTAAGTTCACCATGTCATTCTCATGCAAGGAGTTGAAATGCCCTTTTGACTTTACAATGTTTCTGTTCTGCAGTACAGTAATGAAAAATACAAAGAAACAGTGTGGTAAGAAGCTTGCTTCCCAACAACACAGTTCCAAGTTCAGTCCCACTGCATGGCATCTTGAGCAAGTTTCTCCTACTATAGTCTCAGGTCGAACAAAGCCTTGTGAGTGAATTTGGTAAACGGAAACTGAAAGAAGCCTGTCATATATATATATATGAATGTATGTATGTGTCTTTGTGTCTGTGTCTCCCCATCAATACTTGACAATGATGTCGGTATGTTTACATCCCCGTAACTTAGCAGTTCAGCAAAAGAGATTGGAAGAAAAAGTACTAAGCTTACAACAAATAAGTCTTGGGGTCAATTTCTTTAACTAAAAAACCCTTAACAGCAGTGCTCCAGCATGGCCACAGTTAACTGACTGAAACATGTAAAAGTGTAAAAGAATAAATAAGAAAGAAAAGGAGGTGGGGTAAAGTAGCAGAAGATGTAGGAGGGAAAATGGGCTACATCCACTAGAATAAGTGAGGTGCTCAGCTGGACCCCACTGTAGTGGCGTTGCCATGGAGAACAGGCAGTGGCACTCATTGCAGCAGCCATTCCATCCTGTGAGGCTTTCTCCAATAGGCTGCTGTTATTCCAATTTTGCAGACGAAATCGGTAGTATGATGTCCTACATGTCATCTGGATAGCAACCAGCACAAACTCATAGTGGCCAGTCAGACTCCAGAATTTATTGACTTTAAACTCCTCCATGTTATGGGCGGTGGCACCTGGCTTTGCAGTCAATGCAATGTGTCTCATCATTGTACCTATTTACAGCTACACAGACAGAGCCTCTCAAAATGGTTCTAATGTCTCTGCTGAATCAACAAATTGTGTTTCAGACATATTAGCTGTGTGTGTTTCAGTGGAAGTGAATTATGCTGAGTGTTTTGTGATGTTTATGTACTTGATGCTCTTGCGGCAAAATATATAAAAAGAAAACAAAAAAACACCACCACCACCACCATCACTGATGTTACTGTTTTTGTTATTTTCCATGGTTAATTTTGAAATAGGATTAAATTATCATACAAACTCCACTATCACCATCACCAAGAATCACAACAACAACGAAAACAGTTATCACCACAACCAGCAACACCACCACCACCAGAGTATCTATCACAAACATCTACTTCACCAACACCTCCACCATCACCACACAGGCACCACAACCATCACCACTGCCACTACTACCGCCACAAACAGCATCGACAACAACAACTGAAATTTTAATATATCTTTCTGTACATAGATAATCCTTTAATGTAAGTAATCCGTCATTGATCTGTCCAAGTATTATTGCTAATCTATTTATCTATCAATCAATCAGAAGACTTAGTCCTTTAGAGTACCACCCTATATCAGACAGACCTAATCTATGAGTCTTAACATCCGATCCAATATTCCTCAGACACACCGGATTCCAAGACTTGATATTGAAATTATTTTAAAATCTCCTTATTTATTTCTTTGATTTTTATGTTTTTGCTATTTATTTCTAGTCGTACTTTTTATCTAAGAGTGCAAAGATGTCTGAATCAATAGTTTATATTCACTTCCCTTCATATTATTAGCACTGCTGCATATATATAATGCCCATGTTCCAAATATGGTATAAATGTGTTTCATATATGTGATGCGAATGAGCTACATATGTGATGTGTGTGTTCAGTATATGTGTTGTTGTATGCCATACATGGCATGTGTATGTTTCAGATATGTGATGTGTGTGTGTTTTAAATATGTGATGTGAGTGTGTTTTAAAATGTGGTGTGTTTGATCTATATACATATATATATAGTGAATGTGTTGCAGAAATGTGATATCTATGATCTATATGGGATATGGGGCATGTGATATGTATGTTCCAAACTTGTGATCTATACATTCCATACATTGTGATGCGTTTGATGTGTTTTCTATATATGCATGCGTATGTGCATTCTATATATACATATGTGTATGTGTTCTATATTTGATGTGTGTTCTTATTATGTGATGTATGCTCTTCATATATGTGGAATGTATGTGCTCTATATGTGATATGCATGTTCTACATGTGATGTATGTGTTTTACATATGTGAAGAGTATGTCATGTGATGTGTGTCATTTCTATGATGTATGTATTCTATATATATGTGTGTCATATATGATGCGTGCGCTCTTATACATATGTAATGTGCATTTGATTTATATGATGTGTTTTACATATTTCAAATGTGTGTTTTATATGTGCATTAAGTGTGTTTTATATATGTTAAGTGTGTTATATATGTGGTGTATGTATGAATGAAAGGGTTTTCTCTTTGAGAGATTTATTGCCATATGCATCTGTTAATTGGTGATTAATTCTACTAATTTCAGAAGAAACTTTTGATCGTGGTATGATTTTCATTCCACACTGTGAGTTAACAGGAATGGTCTGTCAATTGTGAGAGAAACTATAGAGAACTAGATTAAATGGGTTAAGATACTCACTTTAGTGCCTTTAAGTTCTATCAAGGAATTGCCTTATCTTTAATACTGCCAACATCAGTAATATAAATACCAGCTATTGTTGCTGTGATTGTTGTTGTGCTGTTGATTAGGTGTTTGTCAGTCATGATACAAGAGAGACAGATCTGTGACAATGACACTCTAGATAGAACCATCACCATTTAGATTTTTTTGTTTTTCATTTTAGGGAAATAATTGTGAATATATGCAGTCATTTTTAAAATGATGATGATGATGATGATGATTTTTATAAAAAGATAGTACAATGTGATTTGAACAGTATTTAGCTGCTATTTCTAGAAGGTAAGACAAATGTTCAGAGGTTTTTCCCATATCAATGAATTATTCCAGTTAGTCAACATTTTCTCTTTTCCAAAATGTGTAGCTGACAACTGATTGATATTATTTGAACTTGACAAACTATGATTCTGAAAACTGTGTCTTTGGATTGGCTTGGAATAACATCTAAATTTTCTTCAATTTGCTTTATAAGTTAGGTCTTGAAGAGAACTAAGGTGAGTTTGATTTGTTTAGGCATGGCTGTGTGGGGAGAAGATTGTTTCCCAACCACTTGGTGTTGGAGTTCAGGCCCACTACATGGCATCTTGAGCAAGTGTCTTCCACTATAGCCTTGGGCTGGCCAAATATTTAAGAGCAAATTTAATAGACAGCAACTGGAAGATACCCACTGTATGTGTGTGTTTGTCTCCCACCATTACTCTACAACAAATGTTAGTTTGCTTAATATCCCTGTAATTTAGCAGTTCAACAAAAGAGACTGATAGAATAAGTACCAGACTTTAAATAAACTAATACTGAGATTGATTTGTTCAACTAAACCAGTCAAGACAGGGCCCCAAAATGGCCATAGTCCAAATGACTGAAACAAATAAAAGAAAGATCATTTTTGAACCAGAATATGAAGATATGAGAGACATTAACTCTGTCAGCTGCTCAATTCATAATATATTGTTAGGCTAAATGTTGCCCTGAGCAAGACAAACTATATCTGATGGTAAGGCATGAAAAAATACATAAATGAGCTGAGGTTTACAACTGCTGTTTCAGACATATATTTTTATAGGTAAACAAATCAACTACCACATGAAAAAACCACTTTTTTCAAGTGAATGAAAATTTTAATTGAAAATTTAGAGTTTAGGAGTTTTATGGAAGTATAAAATTGCTGCTTAGTCGTTTGAGCTTGCTCTGGTCCAGGATGGTAGTCCCTGTCAAAGGACCCAGTTATGCAGAATAGCATAGACAGCAGAAAATAATCCTGTAGCTAATGCATATAAAATTCAACAAAGGGCTAGTCCCGTCAATATGTACCATTCAGGCCCACATAAACTAGTACCTCAGTCTCAGTATTAAATAGACCCTGTGCCTCAAGGATAAGCTTAAGGAAGCAGAAAACTAGCCAAATAAACTGTAAATAAACCAGTAGGAAGAAACATGAAACCACTGTAATCTCTTTCTCCCCAAAACTATGAATCTTCAGATTCTGGCATGGAGGTCCATGAACGGTTAATCCTATAGGCATGGTAGATGAAGAGAAAGAAATGTTACATATAAGAGGTGTTAATCTTGCCAGTTGACCAACGAATTATACATGGCAAGGCTAATAGTTGTGCTTGCTGTGTTTAATAGACGACTGCATTATTTAACAATCCCAGATCAAATTCTTCTGAGGTAAATGTTTATGATTTATTCATCAATGGTCAGTAAAATAAATACCTGTAAGCTACAAGGGAGAAATTAAACTGACACTGCTTAATTTGTGGTCTTTTATCTCATGTAACAAAACACAAATACTATCACATGATAGAAGGCTGGGATTGACTGACTCCAAAGAGCCAGTCTTTGGAAAGTACAGCAGTGCTAATTATGAGAGAATGGTAATCTCAATTCCTGTTGCTATTAGTTACAAATACTGAAAAAAAAACCCCAAGAAAACTCTCTCTCTCTCTCTTTCTCTCTAATCAAATTTAAGATATTAAGTCATAATCTTTAAAATAAAATTAATGAGCTAAATTAGGTTAGAAGAGAATTAGAATGATACAATTATATAAACAGAGAACTCAAATTGAGTAAACACGCACAGATACATCATCATCATCATCATCATTGTTTAACGTCCGCTTTCCATGCTAGCATGGGTTGGACGGTTCAACTGGGGTCTGGCAAGCCCGAAGGCTGCACCAGGCCAGTCAATACATACATATTTGTGTATGTCTGTGCATATGTATATAACCATGTGGGTGTTTATGTAATACTCTTTTATTCCTTTACTTGTTTCAGTCATTTGACTGCGGCCATGCTGGAGCACCGCCTTTAGTCGAACAAATCAACCCCAGGACTTATTCTTTGTAAGCCTAGTACTTACTCTATCAGTTTGTTTTGCCAAACCGCTAAGTTACTGGGACATAAACACACCAGCATCCGTTGTCAAACGATGTTGGGGTGACAAACACAGACACACAAACACATACACACACACACACACACATATATATATGCATACATACGACGGGCTTCTTTCAGTTTCCGTCTACCAAATCCACTCACAAGGCTTTGGTCAGCCTGAGGCTATAGTAGAAGACACTTGCACAAGGTGCCATGCATTGGGACTGAACCCAGAACAATGTGGTTCATAAGCAAGCTACTTACCACACAGTCACTCCTACGCAAATAAACATTATTAAAACCATCTCTATGCTCCAGTTTAAACTTTTTCATTATTGATATTTTATATTTCTTCATTAGTTCTTTATATTTTATTGGCCAAAATAATGTTCCTGTCCACTTTGAATCCAGAATTTCCTGGCTTTAATTATTTTCCGGAATGAATTTGTTGTTGATGATGTTTATCCCTAGGTCAACACTAACTGAGTGAATTAATGATCCATACCATTTCAGCCATGACCATCCCATCACAAATGACTTGTCAAGAGTCTCCTTTATTCATTTTAAGAAAGAGGAATGTGTGATTTAAGGATGATTTGGCTGTTATTTTTAGCAAATCAAACAACCACATAGAGACTACTGTTTTCGCTCTTGTTCTTTTTTGCTCATTAACAATGAAGTGGTTATTAGTGTCATTTAGTTAATAGTGTTTAATTGTAGGCAGGAGTCATGCTGACTATGTTGTGTTAATTAGAAAGGTCATTATCAATGGATTTAAGAACCCTACCCCTGCTAATGACTGGCTGCTTTTACTAATCAAGAAGTGGACTTAATTTGTGACTAGGTTCTACTACCTGTGCATTAATTATTTCATTGTGTGTTGTTATTAATACAGCCTTGGTAATTAATCTGCTAATTACTGGTATAGGGTGGGAAATTTCCTATCACTTGAATGAGATATCAACTAATGCTTTCCAGTCTAGCCTCAAATCAACTCCAAGCAAACAAACCAATGATCACAGGCATTCTGGTGGTGACCATCCCCTCTTAATTTTTCAAAATGTATCTACAACTACATTACCCAATGGGGTTTTCTATATCTCAAATGGTAGTGAGTGATTTAAAGAAGAAATGGCTTCTGTTTCTAGCAGGTCATGCATCAGTATAGGGTTCCTTTGTTAGTATGTTTCCTATCTCGATTAGTTCTGTATTGAGCAATGTAATTACAATGTTTAATTGTGAATGCATAGTTAAATGCTGAGAAAGTGTGGTAGATGTATGACAAACACTCAGATACACACCCAGACATGCAAGCACAGACACACATGTATGTATATGTATGTATGTATATATATATATATATATATATATACAAATTAGGTATGTGTTGTGGTCCATTATTTGATAAATGAAAAAGTATATAACCAAACGACATAGTGTATACTGAATGTAAAAATGAACAGAAGACAAACAGAAGGTTCGTAATATTTCATCAGTTATTGACCAATCGGTACTGTTCAGTTACACATACTACACACATACACACACACAATACACACACATCACTGTAATCAACCAGACAATTGGATGTTGTTATACACCACTGGTCAAAGTACACTTCATCATATAGCTTTTGAATGAAGCCATTCCACATGCTAGGCAATCACGCCAACATTTCCCCTTGAATGAAATGCCAGCTCTTAGCAGGGTTGCACATTTACAGATGAGTAGACTGGAGCAATGTGAAATGAAGTGTTTTACTCAGAAACATAACACACCACCTATTGGGGAATTGAAACAGCAACCTTGCAAATGTGAGTGCAACAATCTAACTATTGGGCCATACACCTTTATCATCATCATTTAACATCTGTTGTCCATGCTGGCATGGGTTGGATGGTCTGACTGGGCTGGCATGCAGGAAGGCTGCACCAGGATCCAGTCTCATTTGGCATGGTTTTCTACAGCTGGATACCTTTTCTAACGCCAACCACTCCGAGAGTGTAATGGGTGCATTTACATGTCACCAGCATGGGTGCCATTTGTATGACACTGGTATCTGCCCAAACTGTGATTTTGCTCAGCTTGATGGGTCTTCTCAAGCATGACAATGCCGAAGGTCTTGGTCATTGCTTCCATGAGGCCTAACACTTGAAAGGAGCTTGGCCACTTTGTCTCCATGAGGTTCAATGCTCGAAAGGCACTCAGCCAACTCACCTCCATGAGGCCCACTCAAAAGGAACTCAGCCTTTATATATACATATATATATATATATATATGTATTCTGTGCTGAATAAAGAGTGATGAGTGAAAATTCTATAAACAATAATCATAAGCTTTAAGTTCATGAGCACTCACTGTGTACTGGCTATACAAAATAGTCTAATATTTGGGCATATAAGCCCTCGGCATAAAAAAAAACGGGTATTAGTACATGCAGGAATTGAACCCACAACTCTTATTTCATATTTCAATGCACTATATATATATTTTTTTTACATATATATAATCATCTAATGACCATTTTTCTATGTTGGCATGTGTTGGATGGTTTGACAGAAGCTAGCCAGCTGAAGAGCTGCTCAGGTTCCATATGCATATATACATTTATATAATGTCTGTTTTCCATGTTGGGATAGGGCTCGACAAGTCACAACAATCCAAATGATTTGTAACAGAGAGCCACTTCCCTCATAGACCAGTGCTTATAGCTGTCAGTTTAGCTTGCTTTCTACAGTTGGATGTCTTTCTTGTAAACCACTTTTACAGAATATAGTGGGTGCATTTTCTAGTGACACCAGCAACAGCAGTGTTGATAAGTCCTAAGTAAAACAAGAATAAAGAGACTTTACAACCCTATGCTTTTTCCAATCACATGCCACCCACTTTACAATAAGTACTAGGTATACTTTACAAAGCACCAGTGCTAGGGAGATTGTCAAGTACTTAGTAATACTAAGGGATCTTTTTATCCTACTTACATAAGTGCGTGTCCATGTACATTATTAGTATTATTATTAAATGCCTGAAGGCAGCAAGCTGGCAGAATCGTTAGCACACTGGACAAAATGCTTAGCAGTATTTCACCCATCACTACGCTCTCAGTTTAAATTCTGCTGAGGTTGACTTTGCCTTTCATCCTTTCGGGGGTCTATAAATTAAGCACCAATTGTGTACTGGAGTTGATCTAATCAACTGGCCCCACTCCCCATAAATTTTGGGCCTTGTTCCAAGAGTGGAAAAGATTATTATTATTATTATTATCATTAGATGCCTGAAGGTGGCAAGCTTCCAGAATCGTTAATGTGCTAGATGACATGCTTAGTGGTATTTTGTCTGTCTTTACGTTCTGAGTTCAAATTCCACTGAGGTTCGACTTCGCTTTTCATCCTTTCGGGGGTCAATAAATTAAGTAGCAGTAAAATACTGGGGTCAATGTAATCAGCTAGTTCCCTCCCTCAACAATTTCAGATCTTGTGTCTGTAGTAGAAAGGATTATCATTAAATGCCTGAGATGCTGCACAGTGCACGTATGTAGGTACGTACATACATATTACATACATACAGACAGTCAGTCAGACATCACCCTTGCACATATTCAGTCCACTGCTGGATGAAAGCTTCATCATGTTCTTTCCACCAAGTCAAATGTATATATATATATATATATGTATATATATATATATATATATATTATATATATGCAGTAAAGTTTGTTCAAATAGAACATCGATGTTTAAGTAGTGACAAATATTACTTCCCGGTATTAATTTTGTCACTAATATACATTTTTTAACAAGCTAATTAGCTAACTGCAACACCAGTACCTGTTTTGTCACTTCGAGGCTACATATCACTAGCTGGGAGATGAGTCACTGCTACCTCTAGCGGTCGGGTATCCAAATCTGGTGTCCAAATCCTGTTATCTGGCAGGCATTGCGCTGGAAGTAGCGGGAATTAATCTCCCCACAAGTAATATAAATAAGAATGCATTTTGCACCAAAAGGGTGATATGAAAGTTTCTCTCATGCTTTCTATTGCAGTAAAGTTTGTTGTAACAGAATATCCACATTTAAGTAGGGGAAAATATTACCTCTCCATATATATATACACACACACATATACATATATATATATACACACATATACATATATATATATATATATAGATATATATATATATATAATATATATATATATATATATATATATATATATATATATACACACTTATACCTAGATACATATAAATAGATAGATAGATATGTATGTATGTATATATATATATATATATATATACACACGTGTGTGTGTATATGTGTGTGAGTGTGTGTTCACAAGACATGGGCCAATAGAAATTACTTGCCCTTAGTTCCTGACAGTGGGACTGAGCTGAAATTCTCATGAATGCTAAGCAAACTTCTGAGCCATGCAGCCATGTTTATGCACATACATGTGTGTGTGTGTGTGTGTGTGTGTGTGGTGTGTGTGTGTGTATATGTATATATATATATATATATATATATATATATATATATATATATATATGCATTTGCACACAAACATTCATTAAATCAGACATAAACACAGACACACATTCAGAGATATATAACATCAACATATATCATTCTTCTATGAACTCTCACCATTTATCACGTACCATATTTTATGGAACTCTGAAACAAGAGATAATAAAACACTATATCATTCTCCAATGTCTTTTAGACCATTCCAAAGAATATAATCAATGAAAACCTCTTAGTAAGGATTTCCACCTCCTACCACCACCACATTTTTTATCACTACCACAATCATCATCATCATCAATATAAATATCATTGTAGTTGCTGAATCCCCCTGCAACTACCACAACCAGTTAGAAATAATAGCCAGATCTCCTTCATATCATATATTGCAGATTAAGAAAATGACTTGTTGGTCTTAATTCAAAGTGATTTGTAAAAAAATGGAATGGTCACAGGTGGAACGTCTTTAATTGTAGGTTGTTCTCTCAGGGTTGATTTAAGTCTGAACAGCAACAGCTATAGTTACTAACTATTATACTATACATTAGGTAATGTAGTTCTACATACACTATGTCTGAAAATTAGATAGGATGGTCACTGATTGAACACCTTTGATCATAGGTTGTTTGATCAGAACAGCCAAGGCTAACAACACTTACAACAACTATAGCCATTAATACTAACCACATTGAATAATGTAGTCTTAGATACACTATGCCTGTATATAAAATAGGATGGTCACAAATGGAACATCTTTGATCATAGGTCTGTTGGATCAGAACTGACCTGAGACTGTACAACAAACATCACTACAAACAATTTTTTCAGACACAAGACGCTAAATATAGGTTTGCTCAATCATCATCATCATCATCTTTTAACATCCATTTTTCATGCTGCCATGGGTTGGACCAGAGCTGGCAAGCAGAAGAGCTGCACCAGGTTCCAGTCTGATTTGACATGGTCTCCTACAGCTGGATGCCCTTCCTAATACCAACCGCTTTATAGTGTGTGCTGTGTGTTTTTAATGTGGCATTAACAGAAGAGTCTGAATATGGGTTTGCTCAATGTTATAGAAATACCAGCCAGATTGCCCGGTTCTCTAGATGAAATACAGTTTTGCATTTATTCCTTAATGTCAAAATTACCCAAAATCCTATGGAAATTGCATATTACTCTGATCTGTATCATGTACATTCTAACCCAATTCTTCAAATCAAGCATACTTCAAAGAAGTCTAATGAATTAATCATCACTATCTCTACCAACCCTAACATCATCGTTGACATTATCACTGCCACTTCCTAACAAAGTAAATGATCTTAATGCAGAAAGGGCTGCACCGAGTTCCAGTCTGATTTGGCATGGTTTCCTACAGCTGGATGCCCTTCCTAATGTCAACCACTTTACAGAGTGTGCTGGGTGTCTTTACGTGGCATTGACACAAGAGTCTAAATATGGATTTGCTCAACGTTGTAGAAATACCAGCCAGATTGCCCTTCAATCTTACTGTCCTAAGAGAAGAAAGTTGCCCTTACATTATATAGTCTCAGAAAAACTGTTTGAAATAAAGGACAAGTTGGTCATGACTGGAATGACCTTGATCATATTTCTGCTGGATTAAGGCTGACCTAAGGCTAAGCAACACCTCTGTCATCACTATACACCCCTAATACTATGAACATCATGTGTCATCAACCCATGCCAGCATGGAACACGGATATCAGATGGTGATGATGATCATCCTCATCATCACTGCATCCAATACAATTATCGTGTATCTCCTCACCAGTTAAGAACTATGTACTCACTATTCTTATCTCAACTGCTACAACCACCACCACTATTACTAAGATCAACACATGCATCAACACAACCACCACTTCCACCAATCACCAGTACTGCTATTGCTACTTGAAGTACCTTCATTGATTCTACCTTCTACCACATCTCTCTTTCTCTCTCTCCCTCAGCCTATCTCTTTTTCTCTCTCACTGTTGATGTCCTGGTGCTTCCACATTAATTCTATAAAATTTTTTGTTAAACCGATTTAATGAATCTGTTACTATAGTAACCACATTATTCGCCATCATCATCATCATCAACTACAACTACTACTACTAATCTACAAGGATTCCAGACTCATGGAAATTCCATGTTTTATAAATTTTTCTAATTTCTGATTTTGATGCATAAATTAATAGATTTTCATAACATTGTTTGCATTAAAGATTCCAATTGTCTGGTTTTCTTAAGGTTGTTTAAAGAGCAACACGTCATTAAGGGACAAGGCCACCAAATTTTAAGGGAGGCAATGAGTTGATTCCATCAACCTCAGTACTTATCTGGTACTTTAGTTTGTCAGCACTAGAAGAATGAAAAAAGTTGACCTGTATGGGATTTGAACACAGAATGTAAAAAGACACCCTAATAATTGTTTCAAATTCTGGCAAGGTCACCTTCATCTTTCAGGGATGATAAAATAAGTACCAGTTGAGTCCTAGGGGGTCAATCTAATCACCCAACTGCTGACCTCTTGCCAAAATTTGAAACTATAAAAAGGCAGCAAATTAGCAGAATGCTTACCACACAGGACAAAATGCTTAGTGGTATTTCTTTCAGCTCAGCTCTTTATGTTCTGAGTTGAAATTCCACCAGCTTTGCCTTTCAACCTTTCAGCATCAATAAGTACCAGTTGAGTAGTGGGGATTGAAATAATTGACTTGATCCACCCCTAAAATTATTGGTCTTGTATCAAAATTTGAAACAATTTTTTTTATAATTATAAATTATCTTAATGTTGTGAACAGGCTGAATCACAAGTTTGTTACACAAAATGCTTAGGCACCATTTCTCCTGGCTCTTTATATTCATCCTTTTGGAGTCAATAAATTACAAGTACCCCCATTCCCTAAAATGTGTTGCCTATTATAACTCCCCCATGAGGTGGCAAGCTGGCAGAATCGTTAGCTCTCCGGGTGAAATGCTTCATGCTATTTCATCTGTCTTCATGTTTTGAGTTCAAATTCTGCCAATGTCAACTTTGCCATTCATCCTTTTGGGGTTGATAAAATAAGTAGCAGTTAAGTACTGGAGTTGATGTAATCAACTATTCTTGCCCCCTCCTCCCAGATGCCTATAGCAGAAAGATTAATATAACTCCCCTTTAAGGTGGCAAGGCGGCAGAATTGTTAACATGCTAGTTAAAATACTTAACAGAATTTCATCCGTCTTTATGTTCTGAATTCAAATTCTACTAAAGTCAATTTTGCCTTTATCCCATCAGGGTCAATAAAATAAGTACCAGTTATAAGGTTGATGAAACTGACTTATCCCATCACCTTAGCTTGCAGACCTTGTACCAAAATTTGAAACCATTGTCATAGTTTCCCTTTAAGCAAATGAGAAGCATAAGACAGTCATTACCTTTTGATCCCATGCAATGTTTTTGGTAAATCTAGTCAAAAATCCCTATCTGTCTCAGATTCATTATCACAAGATGTTAGCATTTGTCTCTGTGAAACTTTTTTTCTCTCTGACACACCTGGTACTCTCAATTTGAGAATAACTTTGACATGGAAAAGACTGTGGTACTACTCTGGGTACATCTCACTCAAGAAACCTTCATTTCCAAATAAATGGCCCGAAATCTAGTCTCCTTGATCTCTGCATATTAATGTCCAGAAGTTGAACTAGAAAGCAGATAAAGATGATCTGCAAGGACAAAAGGCAAATTTTACTTTTGTTGCATGTGAAATTAGATCATAAAGAGCCAGAACAAATATTCTTTTCTACTCTAGGTACAAGACCCAAAATTTTGGGGGAGGGGGCCAAGTTGATTAAATCAACCCCAGTATGCAACTGGTACTTAATTTATCGACCCCAAAAGGATGAAAGGCAAAGCTGACCTTGGTGGAATTTGAACTCAGAAGTAAAAAATCAGACAAAATACTGCTAAGCATTTCACCTAGCAGGCTAACGTTTCTGCCAGCTCGCCACCTTAGCCGGAACAAATATTACCAATCATTTTGACTCACCAACACTTTGAGAACAGGCCAAAGGTTGGCACAGTGAGTAATCTTGGTGCAGGTGTAGCTGCATGGTTAAGAAGTTCAAGTCTCAACCACATGGTTTCAGGTACAGCCTTGCTGCATAGTACCTTGCCCAAGTGCCTTGTACTATTTCCTCAGGCTGACCAAAGCATTGTGAATGGATTTAATAGATAGAGACTTTAAAAAAAAGTGTGTGTGTGCTTCCTTACCTTGACAGTATGTGGTTGTTGTAAACAAGAATCACTGTCATACTAGCAGTGTAATTTCTGATCTTCTGTGGAAATCTCTCCAGTCATGGTGAAATATTACTTAAGTAGGAAAGAGGCGAGGGTGGGCAACAGGAAGGGCATCTGGCCACAGAAAATCTGCTTCGACATACTCTGTCTGACCCATACAATCATAGAAAAGTGGACATTGAATCAATGATGATGTTGCTATTCCCTACCCACCAACATTAGTGTGGTACCTCACATAGAGTAGTAGTATGGAATAGAGTGTGAAACACAACCAACCAGAGCAAGTAGGCATAAAACTTCTGTTCAGAACCATAAAAATTGGCTACTGTAGAAAAGTTTCATCTCAGCACCAAGTGTTCAGAACAATGAACACTGACAAATTATCTTCACAATAAGGTACCCAGTGTACTTTACTTCATTGCTGTTGTGCCATACATGGAATTTCAATATCTGTTTGAGCTGTTTGGAACTAGAATCATCTAGCATGTTGTAACCTTTATACTTGAAAGTACAACCATTAAAAGAAGTACCAGTATAAACAAAAGGCTACATGTTGTGACAAGTTGAGTAAAAATTCTTTTTAAGTTCATGTTAGTTTATTTAACCATATTACTATAACTATATATTTTAGGGATATTTTCTTTCAATTGTTTTTTTTTCCTTAGATTTCAACTTAAAAAAAGATCTCTGGAAATTCACACAGAAAAAAAAATCACTCTCTTAATAGATTTATTAGGAAGACTTCAACTAAGTTTTTACTGTTTTAGCTTTCAAAGTGGATGTTATTCATTTTCTTTTTGATTTTGTTGTTTATATGTGCGGATGTTGATTTTGCATGTTGTCGTTGTTGTCATAATTGTTGCAGCCATCAACTTAATTCCTAAACTTCCTCCTAATTTAAGCTGTCCAGGGACCTTGCCAAACAATCGATAAACAAAACATCAACCATTCCACAAACGAATGGAACATTAACCAAAGTTGTTTTCTTCTAAGAAATAAATATGAACATTATTGAAGAATGAATTGGAAAACATCATTTATCTACTTATATTTTTTTACCATATACATAGTCATATATATATATATACATACATACACACACACATATATATATACATATATATATATACATATATATATACATATGTATATACATATATATTTATATATACATACATATATATATATATAAATATACATATATATATATATAAATATACATGTACATATGCATATAAGTATATATTTATATGTACATATATAAATATACATATATATATATTTATATATATATATACATACATATACTATGCCTGCACATACACATATACATGTGTGTGTGTATATATATATATATATATATATACATACACACATACATACATACATACACTGTCTGCACACACACATATATTTATATATATATATATATATATATATATATATACATACATACATACACTGTCTGCACACACACATATATTTATATATATATATATATATATACACATACATACATACACTGTCTGCACACACACATATTTATATATACATATATATATATATATATATATGTATATTTATATATTTATTTATATATATATTCATACACTATATGTCTGCATACATACATACATATATATATATATATATATATATATATATATATACATACATTCACTATATGTCTTCATATATATATAGATTAATACACACACACACACTATGTATGCACACATATATACATACACTATATATGTGCATGCACATACATTTATATACATTATTTACAAATACAAATATACACCCACACATATATATACGCATACATACCTACATAAACACACACACATACATATATATAGATGCATATATATGCACACGTACATATATACATATATACAAATATGTATTCCTACATATGTATACATATCCATACATACTTATATCCACACATATACATAGACTTATGCACACACACACACACACACACACAGACACATCCACACACACACAAATATACAGAAGTGTTTAATCATAAATATATACTTTTTAAAGATTCACAAGAATTTTCCTATTCCAATATCTTTAAGAACACAAAACAAATTGCTGGAGAGAAAAAGAAAAACAAAAATGCCATTTTCAATTGCTGTTTTTTCTGTTTTTGAATCAAAGTAGCCATTGAAAACATCTATATCTTAAGAGGTTAAAAGTCTGATTTGAATCTAAATTGTTTTGTGAGACACTAAAAGAATCCTGACCAATAACACTGCTTATTTAATTTTTGAATGTACATATGGCAGATATATACATGCATCTTTGTATGTGTGTGCCTGTGTACATATATCATATGTGTGTGTATGTGTATACATATATATATATATATATGTATATATATATGTGTGTGTGTGTTTGTGTGTGTGTGTATATTAGGTCTGATCAATAAGTATCCGGACTGTTGCCATAGTAACAAAGCTAAAGACACAGAGTGAAGCTGCTTGACAGCGAATGACGCTAAACTCTGCTGTGCATGCACACTAAGTTTTAACGTTCTAGCTTACTTTTGCTGTTTAAAGCAGTGCTTGGAAGGAAGGTGTGTAGCATGTGATCATTGCATTGACCATGACAGAGGAAGTTGTCATGGCGATACCTGCTCTGAGGCTGGTGCAAGGTTGCAGGAATTGCATGGAGAGGAGTGTATGAGCCGTGTACAAGTGGTTAGGACATTTCGAAGATGGCCAAAAAAATGTCAATAGTGACGAATATTCTGGGACATCTGCAATCAACAGAACTGAGAAAAACATCACAGACGTGCGTGCAGGTGTGAGGGGAAATCATCGAATCACCATCTGTAAGTTATCAAAGGATGTGCAGATTAGTTACAATTCAGTTCAGTCCATTATCACTGAAGATTTGGGTATGAAATGCGTGTCGGCCAAGTTTGTGCCAAAACTACTTTCAGCTGACCAAAAAGGCACTTGAGTTTCAGTTGCACAAGATCTTCTTGATTGTGTCGAGAACAATCAAAACTTTTTGAAAACCCTGCATAGACCTCTGAGCAGATATCACCAAGCTTTTGAAAAATTTGATGCAGATTTTCTGCTCAACTCTTTCTGTCATGGTCAATGTGATGATCACACACTACATACCTTGCTTTCAAGCACTGCTATAAACAGCATAAGTGAGTGAGAATGTTAAAACTTAGTGCATAGGCATAACAGAATCCAAGGTCAATCTGTGCCAAGTGGCTTTACTCTGCATGCTTTAGTGTTGTTACTATGGCAATAGTCTGGATACTTATTGATCAGACCACGTGTATGTAAATGTGTGTGTGTGTGTGTGTGTGTATGAATATAACCATATATATATACAGACATACAGAGTTTATATGTAAATGCATTTTGATATATAAGCAGTTGCATGCATGTATTCATATATACATATATGTGTATGTGTGTGCGTGTGTCTAAGTAAACATGAATGCAGATTTATAGAAGATATGTATACACACACACACACACACACACACACACACACACACAGAATCATACCTCAACATCATTGCTCTAATGTCTACTTTTCCATGCTCGCATGGGTTAGTCAGAATTAATTGAGGCAGATTTGTTATGACTTAATGGCCTTCCTCTCACTAATCTTCACCTATTTCCAAGTAAAATAATATTTCCCCTTGTCCGGACAGGTTTTCAAAACTGATGACACTGCTTGTATGAGAATCACAATAATTAACCAACTACCATGCAATGTTAAAATAAGATGCATTTCCGAGGCTTTTACCTGTGACACAATCCTGCTACCAACTAAACTATATGAACTCTTTTCCAGTATCTGGAGTATATCCGTTTACATTGCAAATATTAGGAACTTTTCACATTTGGGACTCTTCCTGACTATATATATAGACAGACAGACAGACAGATAGATATACATATATTCCTTTACACATATTGTTTGCTTTACTCTTCAATATGTTACGCATGTTTAGGTATGTTATAAACTGACTTGATACCTGATGACTGCCTGTTTATGCTTTTGTTCAGTTATATACATGATAATATGTGTGTGTATATGTGTGTGTATAGATATATGCCTGCCTGCATACATACATACACACACACACACATACATACATACATACATACATACATATGGATAGAAGTGTGCATGCATGTGTGTACAAATATGCATGTATGTATAGGTAGGTTTGTGAGTGTATGCATGGTGTGTATTTATATATGTATGTATGCATATGTATAAATGTTTAATCTATATATACCCTTATCTATTTTAGATTTAAAGTTCTGGCAACAAAAACCTGCCCATAAAAAAACTCCATCAAAGAATGTAAACAATGTGTTGTTTCATTTTGTTTACATGATTATTCATTGTTGTTGCTTTTATTTTGATTTCATTTTATATCATATCATATTTCATTATTAATTATTAATGTGAATATACAATGTAGTGTGTGTGTGTATGCAATGTATGTATATCTATCTCTGCTTCTCTCTCATATACATACATATAAACACAAACACACATGTGTTTGTGTGTGTCTATTTAAAATTTATTTACACATAATAATAATGATGATATTATTGTATACAGTGCTTAGATGAAATGTAGCTCATTGGAAAAGGTCAAAAGGGAAGACTGAAAGCATATATGTAAGTCAGGTAAAGAAAGCAATTAAAGGTAATTGTACACACACAGTATATAGAAGAGAACAAAAAAAAGACAGCAAACGGAATAGTAAAAGAGATATAAAGAGGAAAGGGTGCACAGACATGTCAAGTGTGGAGTTAGAAATTTTGGGGAAGCATGGAATTTGTGAAGGGTGCAGGTTTCTAATAGTTAACAACTAATGTGTATAGCTTAAGCTTCTATGCTTTGACAAGTACGAGTGTTTAAAGATGTTTTTAGAAGCCATAGGTGTTGCACAGTTATTTTTGTTGTTTTTTTTAAGTTTATAAACATTTCCATGAGTGGTAGAGATATTGAATTCAAAAGAGGTAGTCAAAGAAGATATTGGGAAAATGAAGAAACACCTTGTGGGCTTCTATCAAATCAGTTGCTAAACATCAAAGCTCTAGTGTATTGATACCCAGACAAGCAAGACATTCAAAATATAGTTGGTGTCTGGTCACATGTCTCTGGACAGCTTCCAGTAGATTCATATTCTAGACCAGTGGCCCTAATTGATTTTTTTATCTATGGACCTCTTTGATTCATGTTTTACTTGGATGGACCCCCACAGACATTTAATGCTAAAAAAAAATTCCCATAATATTCTTATAAGTAGATGTTAATTGGAATTGTATAAAAAAAAGAATAGATTATATTGCATATTGTAGAAGTATAGACAATTTATCGCACATAAATTTTAACAGTAAAATCTTCTGTAGACCCTCAAGGATCATGTGAAACGCAGTTAAGAACTGCTGTTCCAGGGTGGGGGGCTATATTGGAGGGGTACAAGCTGGAAGTGTGGATACACCATATTCTTTATTCTTTTTCTTTTACTTGTTTTAGTCATTTGATTGTGGCCATGCTGGAGCACCACTTAGAAGGGTTTTAGTTGGAGAAATTGACCCCAGGACTTATTCTTTGTAAGCCTACTACTTATTCTATCGGTCTTTTTTGCCGAACTTCTATATTACAGGGAATCAAACACACCAACATCAGTTGTCAAGTGATGGTAGGAGGACAAACACAGACACAAAGGTACACACACATGAAGGCATACATACATACATACATACATACATACATACATATATATATATATATATATATATATGTGTGTGTGGGCGTATGTGTGTGTATGAATTGCTGCAATTGTTTTCCAAACGTAAGATTTTGAATTCAGTCACACTGCATGGCACCTCAGTTAAGTATCTTCTACCAAATTTGGGAAATGGAAACTGAAAAATGCTTATTGTATGTATGTGTAAATGTGTGTGTGTGTGAATATATATATATATATATATATATATATATATATATATATATACATATATATATATAGATATATATATATATATAGATATAGATATATAGATATAGATACATAGATATAGATACACATGTATATATTATTTGCGTATATATATTAGATTTATAAATATATGTATGTGTGTGTTTCTTTCTCTTAACATATAGTTGTAAATAAGTGTCATTTTCAGACAAATAGTGGGTCATTTCCAACCTTTTGCAAAAACATATCTAGCCATAGAAAATCTGCCTCAGCAAATTTTGTCTGACCCATGCAAGCATAAAAAAGTGGATGCTAAAACGATTGTGTGTGTGTGTGTGTGTCAGTGTGTGTACTGTATAAATTTATACATATACATCATCCTCATTGAATATCTTTCTGCTATCGTGGACAGTTCAACAGAAAAATGAGTTTTATATAAATAATAATTTGTTTACAAACTGTGTGCTTTGTCATGACAAGGAGGACCCAACACACACACACAACAGATATTTGTGTGGGGGGGATGGATGGATGGATGGATAGAAGGATGTGAAAAACCCAGAGTTGCTAGTCACAGACTATGGACTTGAAAGAGGAATAAAAACATTTCCTTTTCTACTTCAGGCACAAGGCCTGAAATTTTGGGGGAGGTCACCAGTCAATTAGATCAACCCCAGTACACAACTGGTACTTAATTTATCAACCCTGAAAGGATGAAAAGTAAAGTCGACCTTGGTGGAATTTGAACTCATAACATAAAGACAGACAAGGAATAAAAATATATTAAATACTATACGAGAAAAATTCCTGATTTACTGAATCCATCTTTGCTTCATGAGATACATAAACAAATAACTTGTGGTAAAAGCAACAAACTTTAAAAGTGGAAAGGAGATAATCTCAGAAATCAGGGATTCTCCAAACTTATGCCATTCAAAGACAATGACAATTTAATCACCTTGTTACAAGAGGACAAGTATGGGTATATATTTCTACCTCTACTGGCATCATCAGAACAGCAGTTATCCTATCTCAACTTTAACAGACATGAGATTTAGACAAATACAGGAAGGCTAGTAAACATTTATAGCTGAGGTAAATTGAATAATTTAAACAAAAATGGCCTTGGGTTATCTGCATAATTTAAACACAAATTACCTTTTTTTTGTCATCTTTTATGCTCCCCTATTCATGCCATTGGCCACTAACTTATTTCTCTCAGCTCATTTCTGTTTAAATCATTCAAATTGCATAACGGTCATACAGTCATAAAACACTATTGATGATGGTGATGAACATATGTGTGGGTGTGTGTGTAGTTCATGTCATAAGAAAGATATATGCACACATAAATATCCAAATACACAAGTATACATATATATATATATATATATACATACATTTATAGATATACATATATGCACATATATACAGATAAACGTACAAATATACATACATATAGATATACATACATATATAAATACATATACATATATGCACGTATATAGAAATAAACATACAAATATACATACATATAGATAGATATACATACACACAATATACACAAACATATACATTCACAAGGCATATATGTTCAAATATCTTCATATATATATATATACATATGCACATATATACAAAAATATAGCTATATATAAACATTCATATAATCATCATTTATATATTATATATATATATATATATATATATACACACACATTCATATATATACATATGCACATATATACAAAAATATAGCTATATATAAACATTCCTATAATCATTTATATATATATACACACATTTATATATACATACATATGCACATATATACAAAAATATAGCTATATATAAACATTCCTATAATCATCATTTATATATTATATATATATATATATATATACACACATACACATTCACAAAGATTTTAAAGACAGAGAGAGAAAGAGATTGAAAGAGCAAGGGAGTGTGAGAAAGAGAAAGAAAAGTCTGTAATGTCTTGTTGTTGTTTTATTATTGTAATTCTCTTTAATTTCCATCCTTTTGATGTAGATGTTATCATGTTAAAAGCTGTAAGAACATTATATATAAACAGATAAATATAAATAAGTTGCTCTCCTTTTCTATTACACTTTTTTGTCATTATTCTTCTTGTTTTAGTTGTTGTTGTCTTAATTCGCATTCAACCTTTCTTTTTTTTCTATGTTTCTCTTTGTAACTCCTCTCTTCGTCATTCATTCATTCATTCATTCTTATATTAATTCTGCACCCCCATCCGCACCCCTTTTCCTCTTGCTCTCTTTCTTTCAGTCATCTTTCGGTTAAAAGATTTACCAACTGAAGACATTGATCACAAATGGTTAATTCTAATGTTGATATCTAGTAAACAGTCGTCCTTTGTAAAGTCTCTTTAACATCGAGAAGACATTTTTGTATATGTTTGTTTTTGCAGGAAGCGCAGAGAATGGTTGTTTTAAGCCAGTCATCTCTAGTGCTACAGAACCATAGCCATCCGCTAACAAGAGAGTAAAACATTTGAAAAGCAACAAATTAAATTTCTCCTCAAACCAAGAAAATTTCTGTTTTTTTTGCCCATCAATTTCATTGATATTACAACTATTAGACTGACAGATAAT
>NC_043008.1:69857629-69865129 GCF_006345805.1 Octopus sinensis | reverse complement strand
CCAGGTCCCACTGCTACCACAACCAATTTGCAATTCCATTGAGTCAATGAACAGGTGGCAGTTGTGTGACAGAAATCTTGACACCTCATGAAATATATCTAAATTTGAAGTGAAAATAACAGGTTTGTGAGTTAATAAATGGTACTGCCATAATAGAGTTGCTTCAGTTCCAACACAGACTTTCAGATCAAGTTTCTTGTGAGACAACTACAACTCCTGAATACTTGCTTCCAGTCACAAAAATAAAGATGAATTTATTTAAAACCTGTGTGAACACTAGGATATTTTACATCCATGGAGTTCCTATTTTGTACTTGGTATACAGGATATGTCAAGAAACCCCCATAGGATTTATTTACAACTTGGTGAACTTGACACAGCAGCAAATTGTGATAATCAATGGTACTGACAGCTAGATAACCAGAGTACTGTACCCACCATGTGGTACTTATTTATAGTCTCAGGGTCTACTACTTAGAACAATAAGCTCTACTGTGATGCTACATTTTACAGCTTTGGTGATTCATACAGCAATGAACAGTTTCAAATCAGTGTGCTTACTTGTTTTCGGTGGGTCAGGAACATTAAAGCATACTTCCACATGACACCTAGTGCCAGACAGTGCATAACTGACAGGATTTTAAAAAGTTGTTAAAAAAAAAAACCATTGTCTAAAAAAAAAAGACAACAGTCTCACTGCATGGCACCAAGAGCAAGTGTCATCTACTACAGCCCCAGGCTAACCAATGCTTTGTGAGTGGATTTGGTAGACAGAAACTGAAAGAAGTCAATCATCTGTGTGTTTGTGTTGCCTTGTCCTGATAGTTGTAAATGAGCATCACCATCAAAGAAATAATGACAACCATTTCCAATCTTTCAGACTTTGAAAAATATTATTTTATTTAAATATTAGGGATAAGAAGAGCATCTATTTGTAGTAAAAATCTGTCCTAGCAAATTCCATCTGACCCATGCAAGCATGAAAAAGTGGATGTTAAAACAATGATGATGCTGAGTCTCAGTTAGAACTATGTCTGAATGAATGAGTGGCTGGCCACAATTGGAACACCTTGGATTATTAAAAAAAAAAAAACAACTCAGAGGATCAGGTTTGATCTTGAACTAAACTGTAACAAGCTCACAAATCTGAGAAACACTGCAATTATGTTATCCTTTTTGTTAAGCTAGCAATATGTGGTTTGAAGACAATTTCAGTTATTTCCAGCAGGTCAACCAATTAATATTAGCATAACAAACAACATTTGTCTCTCCTATTGTTGTTGTTTAGTCACAGATCAGTTCTGAGCAAATGAACCTATTATCAAAGTTTTCCAATCATGGCAATCCTATCTTACATTCAGACTATATGCCCAACGCTGCAATATCCAAAGTGGATATTTTTTAATTTTTTTTTTAATGTGTAATTTGAATGATGTTTGGCTGTTATTTCAAGTAGGTTGAAATTCAGTCCATGGTTACGCTAATAAATGTTTGAATTAGTATGTCAGGCAACCTAACAAAACTCCAAGTTACACCTCAAACTTTTATTTTAATATACCCTTCAATGATACACTAAAGAATTAGACAAGACATCACTCTTTTTCTTGCCTTTTAGTGAAGCACACAGACATATACATACATGATAAATACACACACATACACACAGATACATCTACATATTATACATACAAATATATTCGCATACACATAAATATAAACTTAGATATATACATTCATACATATACTGACATATGTATATATAATATATGTTTATACAATCAATGTGTATGTAATTACATTTATACACACACACACACACACACAAATACACGTTCACATTCACACATATATGCACACACAAATCCTTTGCGTTCCTCATGAACAAAAAGAAAAAAACAATAAAAAGAGCAACACAAAAGCTAACACAGAACAATGAGAAAACAATACAACAATAGCAAAAAACACAACAAAACACACAGTGAAAGGTCCCACCATGGGGTTGGAGCTGTTATATCAATATACAGTTGGTGCTTCATGAACTGAAGCTAAATGAATAATAATAATGTTGCACGTTCTTTTGTATATTTTATTATATCATATTTACATACACACAAACCATATATATGTGTATATATATATATATATAGATGGACACATACACATTTTAAATATATATGTATGTTTGCATTTTTTTTATATATGTTTGTGTTTTTTCCAGTCTAGAGGCCACAGTAACAAAAAAAATCAGTAAATGACTGCCAACCATTCCAGAATGTTCCGGTGAACAGTTCCGCTATTTTGACTTCCATACAGAACTTTAAACACATTCTAGCGTTTGTTTGTCTTGCTTTATTTGTTTTCCTTATTATTTTGCATTGTTTTTGTTTCTTTTTCTTCATTTTTCCTCCTCCCATCTCTCTCTCTCTCTCTCTCTACACACACACACATATATATATATATATATATACATATATAGACACAAGCACATATGTATACATGAGCATGTATACATCTTTTACACTGATTATTGACACGTGTTACCATGTTATGAAATGCCATCATCATCAACATTATTATTAGTATTATCATTAGGGCGGTAGATGGCAGAGCAAGTGGAGTGCTGGACAAATTGCATATAATATAAAAGAAATCTCTTTTGCTACTGTACTTTTATTGTTATTATCATTATTATTGCTACTTGTATTATTATTATTATTATTATTATTATTTGTGTTGTCAGTAATGTTGTTTTTATTGATGTGCCTGCTGTTGATGTTATTTTGATTAATACCATTATGTAGTAGTAGTAGTAGTAGTAGTAGTAGTGGCGGTGGTAGTAGTAGTGGTGGTGGTGGTGGTGGTAGTAGTAGTAGTAGTAGAGTAGTAGTAGTGTAGTAGTAGTAGTAGTAGTAGTAGTAGTAGTAGTAAAGGCAGCCATTTCAACAGATGTGTAACGATCTCTATCATTCGAATGCTAAATAATATAAAAAGATTATATTTACATGAATGCATATGTGTGTGTGTGTGTGTGTGTGTGTGTGTGTGTGTGTAAGCATATATACATACATACATATATGTATATATGTATGCACACACATTCATATATATATATACAAACATATATATGTATGTGTATATATATGTACTTATATTTATATCAGTCTATATTTCTACATACTTCTTGCAATAACATGCCCAAGTAGTTATTAAGTTCAGTTCACACTCACAAGGTTACCGTTTCGATCCAACTGAAAGGTATTTTGGGCAGGTGTCATTCGTCATGGTATCAGGTCAACCCAAACCTGCAGGGTGAAATTGCACAAACAAAATCAATTGGAACTCAATCAGATGAAATGACCTATAATCAAAGGTCCAGTCCCAGCATATACAGTATCGTAATGATTTTGTCTGAGAATTCCAAAACATATATATGTGTAGGTGCATGCATGGCTGTGTGATGAGAAGCTTGCTTCCCAACCATATGGTTCCGGGTTCAGTCCCACTGCATGGTACTTTGAGCAAGCGTCTTCAACTATAGCTTCAGGCTGACCAAAGCCTTGTGAGTGAATTTGGTAAATGGAAACTGAAAGAAGCCTGTAATGTGTGTCTGTGTGTCTTCATGTCTCTGTTTGTTCCCTGCCACCACTTGACAATTGGTGTTGCTAAGTTTGCATCCCTATAACTTAGTAGTTTGGCAAACAAGATCAATAGAAGAAGTAACTAGTTTAAAAAAAAAGTAAGTACTGGTGTCAGTTCATTTGACTAAAAGTTCTCCAAAGCTTTGCCCCAGCATGACCACAGTCTAATGACTGAAGCAAGTAAAAAATAAAAGATGCCTATGGAATACTCAGCCAATTTTTTAGAATACAAAATGGTCTATTTTTGTAATTTAAAGAGCTTTGCCTTATGCAGTGTGTCACTGATTATACCTTGAGATTAAGGGTCGATATATCTGTGCTATACTCAACCACTTCTATGAGTAGGTAGTTCAGTTGATTGAACATTTCAAAACATCATCAGTGAAAATGAGGCAGGAACTATTATATCTTTGTGGTAAATATTATGTACATGAACACACATACATATATATACATACATCCACCCACACACACACACACACAAGCACGCATACACAAATGCACACATACATACATATATATATATATATATATATATATATACATACACACATACATGTGCTTATACAAACACACATTTAGATCTTTATGTCTGTGAGGATCTATATGCATGTGTGAGTGCATGTGTTTATGTGAACATGTATACAAGCATGAGTGTATGTATGCATATATGTGCATTAATTAATGTGTAATAAACAGGGCTTACATTCCCAAACTGCAATTTTGTCTGGTTCGTTGACTATACACATTAGTGAGTTTGAAAGCAATAAAACATCTTTAGTGGTGCAAGAAGTGTAAATCATCTTTGAAATTCTTGAGGAAATACTTAGTCATGTGTCAGCAAGTTGAAATTAGCTCGTTTTTTTAAATTGAAGATTGAGGTAGGATGGTGGATGAAAGAAACATATTCTCTGCTTATCTTACACTCTACACACTGCCAACAAAGTTATATTGAGTACTTGTGCTTTTTGCACCAAAGCATAAACAAAAACTAAACGTATACACACATGCACAAAAATATATAATTGTTGTTTTTTTAAATCTCTTTACATGTAATATATTTTCTTGTTATCATGAAAAATATTTTTTCAACATTAATATATCGCTATCATTTTGTTAAGTTATCCTTAAAATATATATTTTTTTAATGCCTAACTTTGAAATTTAAGTTCTTTCCTTAACTTTCAAAGCTGTTTTTATAGTATTATCTGGTTTGTATGTAAGACAGATGTTTTCGTTTCATGTTATTAATTTCATATATAATTTGAAATATTTTAGTTTACAATCAGTTAGAGATCTGCCCTTCATTAAGGTAAGAGGTACGTGTTGACTTACCACTCACAGTCAGGTAACGCAGCATATTATGTATGTCAGGCCCATTACTTTTATAACTGTTTACATGTTTCTCGATATGTATCGCCAAGCTTCTAATTTTACTGTACTAAATAGATTACAATACAAGATATTTTCAAACATCAATACTCAGTGATAGGTAATATTTTTAGCCTATTCTCTTGAGCTATCTTAAAATTTCCTTTACACATGGAGAGAATTTTCTAACTTTCATGAGATGTTTCAAGTATAAATGTACATGCATGCACACACACACACACACACACATATTCATACATATATATATGCATATATATGAGCCCTTTGCTATGAGTGCATGGGTTAAACATGTTTGCTATGGAAATGTCTTATGACCAAACACTCTTCTTGTTAACAATTCTTACAACGCACAAAAATACATTGCAGGTTTATGTTTGTGTGTATGTGTACATATCTATATATACATATATATGCACACACATGTATATATCCCAATTCCCTATGCTTGTGTGTATGAGTGCATTCACTTTCTATCTTTGTTTTTCTAATTAAGGCATTTTCATATTTTTCAGTTAGTAATACCAGGTTTATTGATTACTAATAGTTAAAAGTACAGTCACTGATGAAATCCCAACACAAGGCTTAAGCTATTTCAGTTTGTCGCTGTTTTTCTGTTCACAGAGATATTGTACATACAAAGTGTTGACACCTGTCTGTACAGATATAACTGCAAAGCATAAGGTTGAAGGGAAGGTGAAAGAGAGTAGAAAGCATGAAATTTGTAGGGCTGTGGGTGTCATTCGATTTGGCTGACATGTTCATGCAGCAAGATGAGATGAGCAGCAGCCATTGTGACAGTGATAGAAGAGACAGGGAGAGTACAAAAGTACAAGGGTGAGTCAAAAAGTAATGCCATTTTGTTTAAGACAGGTGTACTTACCAACACAGGAGCATGTATCATACATCAAAATGAAGCTGGTTCTCTGTGGATCACATCACTACTTCTCAACATAGTTACCTTTTCTCTCAATAGCAATGTTCCACCTTCGAATGAGAGCATGTATCTCTGCCCCGTAAAATTCTGTTGACTGTTCTTTGAGCCACTTCTTCACTTCAGTTTTCACTTCCTCGTCACCAGATTTAGCGCCTTCAGACTATCATCTTTTCAGCTCCATGAAAGAGGGCTTGAGAGGCAAACATTATTCCAGTGACGAGGAAGTGAAAACTGAAATGAAGAAGTGGCTGAAACAACAGTCAACAGAATTTTACGGGGCAGGGATACATCCTCTCGTTCGAAGGTGGAACATTGCTATTGTGAGAAACGGCGACTGTGTTGAGAAGTAGTGATGTAATTCACAGAGGACCAGCTTCATTTTGATGTATGATACATGTTCCTGTGTAGGTAATTATACTTGTCCTAAACAAAATGGCATTACTTTTTGACTCACCCTCGTATATCTATGACAGAACTCTCTGAACAACATTATAGACCCCTCCTCCTGGCAAACCAATGTACTGCAGCAGCTCCTATATACATACATAGATTAGCAGCAAGTCCTTAGACTCTAGGAGCCCATGGACACCTATCCAATGTGCTGATATTTAAATAATGTTGGTCTGTGAGCCAGTGGTTCAATATATTGGTGATTGAATATTTACTAATCAACTTAGGGATCATTTTTTAAACTTTTTTTGTGGTCAAGATTGTTTGAGGGAGAGAGAAGTAGCAGTACAGCCCCAGATCTGTTAGCAGTACACATATAAATCTTCAGAATTTTGTAAGCCTTCAACAAGCCTTTGTGACTGAAATATTTCTTGGTCTTAAAGAGGAAATTGTTGTCTTCTAGATGTGACCCTAATAAGTTTAAATGTGCAACAATAACAGCAGTATTGTGCCAGACAAGTGAGCAAGCATTCTGATGTCAGGGGTCATTGAGTTTTGTTTAAAGTCATTGACATATCAGAGCTGAATTATAACTGGCCCTGATGCAGAACACTATGTATTTGGGAAGTGACTCAAGATGTGTGTGTGTGTATGTGTGTGTACACACGTGAAATAGCAGCACCATCCAAAGATATGTTAGTAGAGTGCAAAGCCACTAACATACATTTCTAAACAATATTATGTGTTATACATTTTGTAAACTACATTATTTTGGGAGACAAAATAAATACTGAACACACAGAGAGAAACCAAACCAAGCCTTAAGTATTCATAGACAAATGTGCTGCTTTTGACACTCCCTAGGGACTCAAGGAATTCTTTCTAACAAATTAAGCATCAAATATTTATCTCTAGTACCAACCACTTATCTCAATTAGAAAATTGTGGTAAAGAAGACACATGCCCACCCACACACCAATGCACACACACACACACCACATACATACACACAATGAGACATTGAATATACTTTTGTTAACTGAACAGTAATCTGAGATTGAATACATACGAACATCTACACACACATACATAAATACATATAAAATATATATATATGCATAAATATATATATTATATGTGTGTGTG